>NW_027258041.1:0-187379 GCF_045791955.1 Oncorhynchus clarkii lewisi
CCGATTTTTCCCGATTTTTCCCGATTTTTTTCCGACTTTTCCCGATTTTTTCCGATTTTTTTCCGATTTTTTTTCCCGATTGTTTTCCCGATTTTTTCCGATTTTTTTTCCGATTTTTTCCGATTTTTCCCGATTTTTCCCGATTTTTTTCCGACTTTTTCCGATTTTTTCCGATTTTTTCCGATTTTTTCCGATTTTTTTTCCCGATTTTTCCCGATTTTTTCCGATTTTTTCCGATTTTTTCCCGATTTTTTCCCGATTTTTTTCCGACTTTTTCCGATTTTTTCCGATTTTTTCCGATTTTTTCCGATTTTTTTCCGATTTTTTCCCGATTTTTTTCCCGATTTTTTTCCGATTTTTTCCGATTTTTTCCGATTTTTTTCCGATTTTTTTCCGATTTTTTTCCGATTTTTTCCCGATTTTTTCCCGATATTTTCCCGATTTTTTCCGATTTTTTCCCGATTTTTTCCGATTTTTTCCCGATTTTTCCCGATTTTTCCCGATTTTTTCCCGATTTTTTCCCGATTTTTTCCCGATTTTTTCCGATTTTTTTCCGATTTTTTTTCCCGATTGTTTTCCCGATTTTTTCCGATTTTTTTTCCGATTTTTTCCGATTTTTTCCGATTTTTTCCCGATTTTTTCCGATTTTTTTCCGATTTTTTTCCGATTTTTTCCCGATTTTTTCCCGATTTTTTTCTGTTTTTTTTCCGATTTTTTCCGATTTTTTCCCGATTTTTTTCCGATTTTTTCCCGATTTTTACCGATTTTTTCCCGATTTTTTCCGATTTTTTCCGATTTTTTTCCCGATTTTTCCCGATTTTTTCCGATTTTTTCCGATTTTTTCCGATTTTTTCCCGATTTTTTCCCGATTTTTTCCGATTTTTTTCCGATTTTTTCCGATTTTTTTTCCGATTTTTTCCCGATTTTTCCCGATTTTTTCCCGATTTTTTCCGATTTTTTCCGATTTTTTCCGATTTTTTCCGATTTTTTTTCCCGATTTTTTTCCGATTTTTTCCGATTTTTTTTCCCGATTTTTTCCCGATTTTTCCCGATTTTTCCCGATTTTTTTCCGACTTTTTCCGATTTTTTCCGATTTTTTCCGATTTTTTCCGATTTTTTTCCGATTTTTTCCGATTTTTTTCCCGATTTTTTCCGATTTTTTCCGATTTTTTTCCCGATTTTTTCCCGATTTTTTCCCGATTTTTTTCCGACTTTTTCCGATTTTTTCCGATTTTTTCCGATTTTTTCCGATTTTTTTCCGATTTTTTCCCGATTTTTTTCCGATTTTTTTCCCGATTTTTTCCCGATTTTTTCCGATTTTTTTCCGATTTTTTTCCGATTTTTTTCCGATTTTTTCCCGATTTTTTCCGATATTTTCCCGATTTTTTCCGATTTTTTCCGATTTTTTCCGATTTTTTCCCGATTTTTCCCGATTTTTCCCGATTTTTTCCGATTTTTTCCCGATTTTTTCCCGATTTTTTCCGATTTTTTTCCGATTTTTTTTCCCGATTGTTTTCCCGATTTTTTCCGATTTTTTTTCCGATTTTTTCCCGATTTTTTCCCGATTTTTTCCCGATTTTTTCCCGATTTTTTCCGATTTTTTTCCCGATTTTTTTCCGATTTTTTCCCGATTTTTTCCCGATTTTTATCTGTTTTTTTTCCGATTTTTTCCGATTTTTTCCCGATTTTTTTCCGATTTTTTCCCGATTTTTACCGATTTTTTCCCGATTTTTTCCGATTTTTTTCCGATTTTTTTTCCCGATTTTTCCCGATTTTTTCCGATTTTTTCCGATTTTTTCCGATTTTTTGCCGATTTTTTCCGATTTTTTCCCGATTTTTTTCCGATTTTTTCCGATTTTTTTTCCCGATTTTTTCCCGATTTTTCCCGATTTTTTCCCGATTTTTTCCGATTTTTTCCCGATTTTTTCCGATTTTTTCCGATTTTTTTTCCCGATTTTTTTCCGATTTTTTCCGATTTTTTTTCCCGATTTTTTCCCGATTTTTCCCGATTTTTCCCGATTTTTTTCCGACTTTTTCCGATTTTTTCCGATTTTTTCCGATTTTTTCCGATTTTTTTCCGATTTTTTCCCGATTTTTTTCCCGATTGTTTTCCCGATTTTTTCCCGATTTTTTCCGATTTTTTTCCGATTTTTTTCCGATTTTTTTCCGATTTTTTCCCGATATTTTCCCGATTTTTTCCGATTTTTTCCCGATTTTTTCCGATTTTTTCCCGATTTTTCCCGATTTTTCCCGATTTTTTCCCGATTTTTTCCCGATTTTTTCCCGATTTTTTCCGATTTTTTTCCGATTTTTTTTCCCGATTGTTTTCCCGATTTTTTCCGATTTTTTTTCCGATTTTTTCCCGATTTTTTCCCGATTTTTTCCGATTTTTTTTCCCGATTTTTTCCCGATTTTTCCCGATTTTTTCCCGATTTTTTCCGATTTTTTCCGATTTTTTCCGATTTTTTTTCCCGATTTTTTCCCGATTTTTCCCGATTTTTCCCGATTTTTTCCCGATTTTTTCCCGATTTTTTCCCGATTTTTTCCGATTTTTTTCCGATTTTTTTTCCCGATTGTTTTCCCGATTTTTTCCGATTTTTTTTCCGATTTTTTCCGATTTTTCCCGATTTTTCCCGATTTTTTTCCGACTTTTTCCGATTTTTTCCGATTTTTTCAGATTTTTTTCCGATTTTTTCCCGATTTTTTCCCGATTTTTTTCCGACTTTTTCCGATTTTTTCCGATTTTTTCCGATTTTTTCCGATTTTTTTCCGATTTTTTCCCGATTTTTTTCCCGATTTTTTTCCCGATTTTTTCCCGATTTTTTCCGATTTTTTTCCGATTTTTTTCCGATTTTTTTTCCCGATTGTTTTCCCGATTTTTTCCGATTTTTTTTCCGATTTTTTCCCGATTTTTTCCCGATTTTTTCCCGATTTTTTCCCGATTTTTTCCGATTTTTTTCCCGATTTTTTTCCGATTTTTTCCCGATTTTTTCCCGATTTTTATCTGTTTTTTTTCCGATTTTTTCCGATTTTTTCCCGATTTTTTTCCGATTTTTTCCCGATTTTTACTGATTTTTTCCCGATTTTTTCCGATTTTTTTCCGATTTTTTTTCCCGATTTTTCCCGATTTTTTCCGATTTTTTCCGATTTTTTCCCGATTTTTTCCCGATTTTTTCCCGATTTTTTCCCGATTTTTTCCCGATTTTTTTCCGATTTTTTCCGATTTTTTTTCCCGATTTTTTCCCGATTTTTCCCGATTTTTTCCCGATTTTTTCCGATTTTTTCCCGATTTTTTCCCGATTTTTTCCCGATTTTTTTCCCGATTTTTTTCCCGATTTTTTCCCGATTTTTTCCGATTTTTTTCCGATTTTTTTCCGATTTTTTTTCCCGATTGTTTTCCCGATTTTTTCCGATTTTTTTTCCGATTTTTTCCCGATTTTTTTCCGATTTTTTCCCGATTTTTACTGATTTTTTCCCGATTTTTTCCGATTTTTTTCCGATTTTTTTTCCCGATTTTTCCCGATTTTTTCCGATTTTTTCCGATTTTTTCCCGATTTTTTCCCGATTTTTTCCCGATTTTTTCCCGATTTTTTCCCGATTTTTTTCCGATTTTTTCCGATTTTTTTTCCCGATTTTTTCCCGATTTTTCCCGATTTTTTCCCGATTTTTTCCCGATTTTTTCCCGATTTTTTCCGATTTTTTCCGATTTTTTCCCGATTTTTTCCCGATTTTTTCCCGATTTTTTCCCGATTTTTTCCGATTTTTTTCCCGATTTTTTTCCGATTTTTTCCCGATTTTTTCCCGATTTTTATCTGTTTTTTTTCCGATTTTTTCCGATTTTTTCCCGATTTTTTTCCGATTTTTTCCCGATTTTTACCGATTTTTTCCCGATTTTTTCCGATTTTTTTCCGATTTTTTTTCCCGATTTTTCCCGATTTTTTCCGATTTTTTCCCGATTTTTTATCGATTTTTTCCCGATTTTTTCCCGATTTTTTCCCGATTTTTTCCGATTTTTCCCGATTTTTTTCCGATTTTTTTTCCCGATTGTTTTCCCGATTTTTTCCGATTTTTTTTCCGATTTTTTCCCGATTTTTTTCCGATTTTTTCCCGATTTTTACTGATTTTTTCCCGATTTTTTCCCGATTTTTTCCCGATTTTTTCCCGATTTTTTCCGATTTTTCCCGATTTTTTCCCGATTTTTTCCCGATTTTTTCCCGATTTTTTCCGATTTTTTTCCGATTTTTTTTCCCGATTGTTTTCCCGATTTTTTCCGATTTTTTTTCCGATTTTTTCCGATTTTTCCCGATTTTTTCCCGATTTTTTCCGATTTTTTTCCGATTTTTTTCCGATTTTTTTTCCCGATTGTTTTCCCGATTTTTTCCGATTTTTTTTCCGATTTTTTCCCGATTTTTTTCCGATTTTTTCCCGATTTTTACTGATTTTTTCCCGATTTTTTCCGATTTTTTTCCGATTTTTTTTCCCGATTTTTCCCGATTTTTTCCGATTTTTTCCGATTTTTTCCCGATTTTTTCCCGATTTTTTCCCGATTTTTTCCCGATTTTTTCCGATTTTTTTCCGATTTTTTCCGATTTTTTTTCCCGATTTTTTCCCGATTTTTCCCGATTTTTTCCGATTTTTTCCCGATTTTTTCCCGATTTTTTCCGATTTTTTCCGATTTTTTCCGATTTTTTCCCGATTTTTTCCGATTTTTTCCCGATTTTTTCCGATTTTTTTCTGATTTTTTTCCGATTTTTTCCCGATTTTTTCCCGATTTTTATCTGTTTTTTTTCCGATTTTTTCCGATTTTTTCCCGATTTTTTTCCGATTTTTTCCCGATTTTTACCGATTTTTTCCCGATTTTTTCCGATTTTTTTCCGATTTTTTTTCCCGATTTTTCCCGATTTTTTCCGATTTTTTCCGATTTTTTCCCGATTTTTTCCCGATTTTTTCCCGATTTTTTCCCGATTTTTTCCGATTTTTCCCGATTTTTTTCCGATTTTTTTTCCCGATTGTTTTCCCGATTTTTTCCGATTTTTTTTCCGATTTTTTCCCGATTTTTTTCCGATTTTTTCCCGATTTTTACTGATTTTTTCCCGATTTTTTCCCGATTTTTTCCCGATTTTTTCCCGATTTTTCCCGATTTTTCCCGATTTTTTTCCGACTTTTCCCGATTTTTTCCGATTTTTTTCCGATTTTTTTTCCCGATTGTTTTCCCGATTTTTTCCGATTTTTTTTCCGATTTTTTCCGATTTTTCCCGATTTTTCCCGATTTTTTTCCGACTTTTTCCGATTTTTTCCGATTTTTTTCGATTTTTTCCGATTTTTTTCCGATTTTTTCCCGATTTTTTCCCGATTTTTTCCCGATTTTTTCCCGATTTTTTCCCGATTTTTTTCCGACTTTTTCCGATTTTTTCCGATTTTTTCCGATTTTTTCCGATTTTTTTCCGATTTTTTCCCGATTTTTTTCCCGATTTTTTTCCCGATTTTTTCCCGATTTTTTCCGATTTTTTTCCGATTTTTTTCCGATTTTTTTCCGATTTTTTCCCGATTTTTTCCCGATATTTTCCCGATTTTTTCCGATTTTTTCCCGATTTTTTCCGATTTTTTCCCGATTTTTCCCGATTTTTCCCGATTTTTTCCCGATTTTTTCCCGATTTTTTCCCGATTTTTTCCGATTTTTTTCCGATTTTTTTTCCCGATTGTTTTCCCGATTTTTTCCGATTTTTTTTCCGATTTTTTCCCGATTTTTTCCCGATTTTTTCCCGATTTTTTCCGATTTTTTTTTTTTCCCGATTTTTTTCCGATTTTTTCCCGATTTTTTCCCGATTTTTATCTGTTTTTTTTCCGATTTTTTCCGATTTTTTCCCGATTTTTTTCCGATTTTTTCCCGATTTTTACCGATTTTTTCCCGATTTTTTCCGATTTTTTTCCGATTTTTTTCCCGATTTTTCCCGATTTTTTCCGATTTTTTCCGATTTTTTCCCGATTTTTTCCCGATTTTTTCCCGATTTTTTCCCGATTTTTTTCCGATTTTTTCCGATTTTTTTTCCCGATTTTTTCCCGATTTTTCCCGATTTTTTCCCGATTTTTTCCCGATTTTTTCCCGATTTTTTCCGATTTTTTCCGATTTTTTTTCCGATTTTTTTCCGATTTTTTCCGATTTTTTTTTTTTTTCCGATTTTTTCCCGATTTTTCCCGATTTTTCCCGATTTTTTTCCGACTTTTTCCGATTTTTTCCGATTTTTTCCGATTTTTTCCGATTTTTTTCCGATTTTTTCCCGATTTTTTTCCCGATTTTTTTGTTTTCCCGATTTTTTCCGATTTTTTCCGATTTTTTTCCGATTTTTTTCCGATTTTTTCCCGATTTTTTCCCGATATTTTCCGATTTTTTCCGATTTTTTCCCGATTTTTTCCGATTTTTTCCCGATTTTTCCCGATTTTTTTCCGACTTTTTCCGATTTTTTCCGATTTTTTCCGATTTTTTCCGATTTTTTTCCGATTTTTTCCCGATTTTTTTCCCGATTGTTTTCCCGATTTTTTCCCGATTTTTTCCGATTTTTTTCCGATTTTTTTCCGATTTTTTTCCGATTTTTTCCCGATTTTTTCCCGATATTTTCCCGATTTTTTCCGATTTTTTCCCGATTTTTTCCGATTTTTTCCGATTTTTCCCGATTTTTCCTGATTTTTTCCCGATTTTTTCCCGATTTTTTCCCGATTTTTTCCGATTTTTTTCCGATTTTTTTTCCCGATTGTTTTCCCGATTTTTTCCGATTTTTTTTCCGATTTTTTCCGATTTTTTCCGATTTTTTCCGATTTTTTTTTTTTCCCGATTTTTTCCCGATTTTTCCCGATTTTTTCCCGATTTTTTCCCGATTTTTTCCCGATTTTTTCCGATTTTTTCCGATTTTTTTTCCCGATTTTTTCCCGATTTTTCCCGATTTTTCCCGATTTTTTCCCGATTTTTTCCGATTTTTTCCCGATTTTTTCCGATTTTTTTCCGATTTTTTTTCCCGATTGTTTTCCCGATTTTTTCCGATTTTTTTTCCGATTTTTTCCGATTTTTCCCGATTTTTCCCGATTTTTTTCCGACTTTTTCCGATTTTTTCCGATTTTTTCAGATTTTTTTCCGATTTTTTCCCGATTTTTTCCCGATTTTTTCCGATTTTTTCCCGATTTTTTTCCGATTTTTTTTTCCGATTTTTTCCGATTTTTTCCGATTTTTTCCGATTTTTTTCCGATTTTTTCCCGATTTTTTTCCCGATTTTTTTCCCGATTTTTTCCGATTTTTTCCGATTTTTTTCCGATTTTTTTCCGATTTTTTTTCCCGATTGTTTTCCCGATTTTTTCCGATTTTTTTTCCGATTTTTTTCCCGATTTTTTTCCGATTTTTTCCCGATTTTTTCCCGATTTTTATCTGTTTTTTTTCCGATTTTTTCCGATTTTTTCCCGATTTTTTTCCGATTTTTTCCCGATTTTTACTGATTTTTTCCCGATTTTTTCCGATTTTTTTCCGATTTTTTTTCCGATTTTTCCCGATTTTTTCCGATTTTTTCCGATTTTTTCCCGATTTTTTTCCGATTTTTTCCCGATTTTTTCCGATTTTTTCCGATTTTTTCCCGATTTTTTCCCGATTTTTTTCCCGATTTTTTTCCGATTTTTTCCGATTTTTTCCGATTTTTTTCCGATTTTTTTCCGATTTTTTTTCCCGATTGTTTTCCCGATTTTTTCCGATTTTTTTTCCGATTTTTTCCCGATTTTTTTCCGATTTTTTCCCGATTTTTACTGATTTTTTCCCGATTTTTTCCGATTTTTTTCCGATTTTTTTTTTTTCCCGATTTTTCCCGATTTTTTCCGATTTTTTCCGATTTTTTCCCGATTTTTTCCCGATTTTTTCCCGATTTTTTCCGATTTTTTCCCGATTTTTTTCCCGATTTTTTTCCCGATTTTTTCCGATTTTTTCCGATTTTTTTCCGATTTTTTTCCGATTTTTTTCCCGATTGTTTTCCCGATTTTTTCCGATTTTTTTTCCGATTTTTTTCCGATTTTTTTCCGATTTTTTCCCGATTTTTTCCCGATTTTTATCTGTTTTTTTTCCGATTTTTTCCGATTTTTTCCCGATTTTTTTCCGATTTTTTCCCGATTTTTACTGATTTTTTCCCGATTTTTTCCGATTTTTTTCCGATTTTTTTTCCCGATTTTTCCCGATTTTTTCCGATTTTTTCCGATTTTTTCCCGATTTTTTCCCGATTTTTTCCCGATTTTTTCCCGATTTTTTCCCGATTTTTTCCGATTTTTTCCGATTTTTTTCCCGATTTTTTTCCCGATTTTTTCCGATTTTTTCCGATTTTTTTCCGATTTTTTTCCGATTTTTTTTTTCCCGATTGTTTTCCCGATTTTTTCCGATTTTTTTTCCGATTTTTTCCCGATTTTTTTCCGATTTTTTCCCGATTTTTACTGATTTTTTCCCGATTTTTTCCGATTTTTTTCCGATTTTTTTTCCGATTTTTCCCGATTTTTTCCGATTTTTTCCGATTTTTTCCGATTTTTTTCCGATTTTTTCCGATTTTTTCCCGATTTTTTCCGATTTTTTCCGATTTTTTCCGATTTTTTCCGATTTTTTCCGATTTTTTCCCGATTTTTTCCGATTTTTTCCGATTTTTTCCCGATTTTTTCCCGATTTTTTCCGATTTTTTCCCGATTTTTTCCGATTTTTTTCCCGATTTTTTTCCGATTTTTTCCCGATTTTTTCCCGATTTTTATCTGTTTTTTTTCCGATTTTTTCCGATTTTTTCCCGATTTTTTTCCGATTTTTTCCCGATTTTTACCGATTTTTTCCGATTTTTTCCGATTTTTTTCCGATTTTTTTTCCCGATTTTTCCCGATTTTTTCCGATTTTTTCCCGATTTTTTCCCGATTTTTTCCGATTTTTTCCCGATTTTTTCCCGATTTTTTCCGATTTTTCCCGATTTTTTCCCGATTTTTTTCCGATTTTTTCCCGATTTTTTCCGATTTTTTTCCGATTTTTTTTCCCGATTGTTTTCCCGATTTTTTCCGATTTTTTTTCCGATTTTTTCCGATTTTTCCCGATTTTTCCCGATTTTTTTCCGACTTTTCCCGATTTTTTCCGATTTTTTTCCGATTTTTTTTCCCGATTGTTTTCCCGATTTTTTCCGATTTTTTTTCCGATTTTTTCCGATTTTTCCCGATTTTTCCCGATTTTTTTCCGACTTTTTCCGATTTTTTCCGATTTTTTTCGATTTTTTCCGATTTTTTTCCGATTTTTTCCCGATTTTTTCCCGATTTTTTCCCGATTTTTTCCGATTTTTTCCCGATTTTTTTCCGACTTTTTCCGATTTTTTCCGATTTTTTCCGATTTTTTCCGATTTTTTTCCGATTTTTTCCCGATTTTTTTCCCGATTTTTTTCCCGATTTTTTCCCGATTTTTTCCGATTTTTTTCCGATTTTTTTCCGATTTTTTCCCGATTTTTTCCCGATTTTTTTCCCGATTTTTTTCCCGATTTTTTCCCGATTTTTTCCGATTTTTTTCCGATTTTTTTCCGATTTTTTTTCCCGATTGTTTTCCCGATTTTTTCCGATTTTTTTTCCGATTTTTTTCCCGATTTTTTTCCGATTTTTTCCCGATTTTTTCCCGATTTTTATCTGTTTTTTTTCCGATTTTTTCCGATTTTTTCCCGATTTTTTTCCGATTTTTTCCCGATTTTTACTGATTTTTTCCCGATTTTTTCCGATTTTTTTCCGATTTTTTTTCCCGATTTTTCCCGATTTTTTCCGATTTTTTCCGATTTTTTCCCGATTTTTTCCGATTTTTTCCCGATTTTTTCCCGATTTTTTCCCGATTTTTTCCCGATTTTTTCCCGATTTTTTTCCCGATTTTTTTCCCGATTTTTTCCCGATTTTTTCCGATTTTTTTCCGATTTTTTTCCGATTTTTTTTCCCGATTGTTTTCCCGATTTTTTCCGATTTTTTTTCCGATTTTTTCCGATTTTTTTCCGATTTTTTCCCGATTTTTACTGATTTTTTCCGATTTTTTCCGATTTTTTTCCGATTTTTTTTCCCGATTTTTCCCGATTTTTTCCGATTTTTTCCGATTTTTTCCCGATTTTTTCCCGATTTTTTCCGATTTTTTCCCGATTTTTTCCGATTTTTTTCCGATTTTTTTCCGATTTTTTCCCGATTTTTTCCGATTTTTTTCCGATTTTTTTCCGATTTTTTTTCCGATTGTTTTCCCGATTTTTTCCGATTTTTTTTCCGATTTTTTTCCCGATTTTTTTCCGATTTTTTCCCGATTTTTTCCCGATTTTTATCTGTTTTTTTTCCGATTTTTTCCGATTTTTTCCCGATTTTTTTCCGATTTTTTCCCGATTTTTACTGATTTTTTCCCGATTTTTTCCGATTTTTTTCCGATTTTTTTTCCCGATTTTTCCCGATTTTTTCCGATTTTTTCCGATTTTTTCCCGATTTTTTCCCGATTTTTTCCCGATTTTTTCCCGATTTTTTCCCGATTTTTTCCCGATTTTTTCCCGATTTTTTTCCCGATTTTTTTCCCGATTTTTTCCCGATTTTTTCCGATTTTTTTCCGATTTTTTTCCGATTTTTTTTCCCGATTGTTTTCCCGATTTTTTCCGATTTTTTTTCCGATTTTTTCCCGATTTTTTTCCGATTTTTTCCCGATTTTTACTGATTTTTTCCCGATTTTTTCCGATTTTTTTCCGATTTTTTTTCCCGATTTTTCCCGATTTTTTCCGATTTTTTCCGATTTTTTCCCGATTTTTTCCGATTTTTTCCCGATTTTTTCCCGATTTTTTCCGATTTTTTCCGATTTTTTCCGATTTTTTCCCGATTTTTTCCGATTTTTTCCCGATTTTTTCCCGATTTTTTCCGATTTTTTCCCGATTTTTTCCGATTTTTTCCGATTTTTTCCCGATTTTTTCCGATTTTTTTCCCGATTTTTTTCCGATTTTTTCCCGATTTTTTCCCGATTTTTATCTGTTTTTTTTCCGATTTTTTCCGATTTTTTCCGATTTTTTTCCGATTTTTTCCCGATTTTTACCGATTTTTTCCCGATTTTTTCCGATTTTTTTCCGATTTTTTTTCCGATTTTTCCCGATTTTTTCCGATTTTTTCCCGATTTTTTCCGATTTTTTCCGATTTTTTTCCGATTTTTTCCCGATTTTTTCCGATTTTTCCCGATTTTTTCCGATTTTTTCCGATTTTTTCCCGATTTTTTCCGATTTTTTTCCGATTTTTTTTCCCGATTGTTTTCCCGATTTTTTCCGATTTTTTTTCCGATTTTTTCCGATTTTTCCCGATTTTTCCCGATTTTTTTCCGACTTTTCCCGATTTTTTCCGATTTTTTTCCGATTTTTTTTCCCGATTGTTTTCCCGATTTTTTCCGATTTTTTTTCCGATTTTTTCCGATTTTTCCCGATTTTTCCCGATTTTTTTCCGACTTTTTCCGATTTTTTCCGATTTTTTTCGATTTTTTCCGATTTTTTTCCGATTTTTTCCCGATTTTTTCCCGATTTTTTCCGATTTTTTCCCGATTTTTTCCCGATTTTTTTCCGACTTTTTCCGATTTTTTCCGATTTTTTCCGATTTTTTCCGATTTTTTTCCGATTTTTTCCCGATTTTTTTCCCGATTTTTTTCCCGATTTTTTCCCGATTTTTTCCGATTTTTTTCCGATTTTTTTCCGATTTTTTTCCGATTTTTTCCCGATTTTTTCCCGATATTTTCCCGATTTTTTCCGATTTTTTCCGATTTTTTCCGATTTTTTCCCGATTTTTCCCGATTTTTCCCGATTTTTTCCCGATTTTTTCCCGATTTTTTCCCGATTTTTTCCGATTTTTTTCCGATTTTTTTTCCCGATTGTTTTCCCGATTTTTTCCGATTTTTTTTCCGATTTTTTCCCGATTTTTTCCCGATTTTTTCCCGATTTTTTCCGATTTTTTTCCCGATTTTTTTCCGATTTTTTCCCGATTTTTTCCCGATTTTTATCTGTTTTTTTTCCGATTTTTTCCGATTTTTTCCCGATTTTTTTCCGATTTTTTCCCGATTTTTACCGATTTTTTCCCGATTTTTTCCGATTTTTTTCCGATTTTTTTCCCGATTTTTCCCGATTTTTTCCGATTTTTTCCGATTTTTTCCCGATTTTTTCCCGATTTTTTCCCGATTTTTTCCCGATTTTTTTCCGATTTTTTCCGATTTTTTTTCCCGATTTTTTCCCGATTTTTCCCGATTTTTTCCCGATTTTTTCCCGATTTTTTCCCGATTTTTTCCGATTTTTTCCGATTTTTTTCCCGATTTTTTTCCGATTTTTTCCGATTTTTTTTCCGATTTTTTCCCGATTTTTCCCGATTTTTCCCGATTTTTTCCCGATTTTTTCCGATTTTTTTCCGATTTTTTCCGATTTTTTCCCGATTTTTTCCGATTTTTTCCCGATTTTTCCCGATTTTTCCCGATTTTTTCCCGATTTTTTCCCGATTTTTTCCCGATTTTTTCCGATTTTTTTCCGATTTTTTTTCCCGATTGTTTTCCCGATTTTTTCCGATTTTTTTTCCGATTTTTTCCCGATTTTTTCCCGATTTTTTCCGATTTTTTTTCCGATTTTTTCCGATTTTTCCCGATTTTTTCCGATTTTTTCCGATTTTTTCCCGATTTTTTCCGATTTTTTCCGATTTTTTTTTTTCCCGATTTTTTCCCGATTTTTCCCGATTTTTCCCGATTTTTTCCCGATTTTTTCCCGATTTTTTCCCGATTTTTTCCGATTTTTTTCCGATTTTTTTTCCCGATTGTTTTCCCGATTTTTTCCGATTTTTTTTCCGATTTTTTCCGATTTTTCCCGATTTTTCCCGATTTTTTTCCGACTTTTTCCGATTTTTTCCGATTTTTTCAGATTTTTTTCCGATTTTTTCCCGATTTTTTCCCGATTTTTTCCCGATTTTTTCCCGATTTTTTTCCGACTTTTTCCGATTTTTTCCGATTTTTTCCGATTTTTTCCGATTTTTTTCCGATTTTTTCCCGATTTTTTCCCGATTTTTTCCGATTTTTTTCCGATTTTTTTCCGATTTTTTTTCCCGATTGTTTTCCCGATTTTTTCCGATTTTTTTTCCGATTTTTTCCCGATTTTTTCCCGATTTTTTCCCGATTTTTTCCCGATTTTTTCCGATTTTTTTCCCGATTTTTTTCCGATTTTTTCCCGATTTTTTCCCGATTTTTATCTGTTTTTTTTCCGATTTTTTCCGATTTTTTCCCGATTTTTTTCCGATTTTTTCCCGATTTTTACTGATTTTTTCCCGATTTTTTCCGATTTTTTTCCGATTTTTTTTCCCGATTTTTCCCGATTTTTTCCGATTTTTTCCGATTTTTTCCCGATTTTTTCCCGATTTTTTCCCGATTTTTTCCCGATTTTTTTCCGATTTTTTCCGATTTTTTTCCCGATTTTTTCCCGATTTTTCCCGATTTTTTCCCGATTTTTTCCGATTTTTTCCCGATTTTTTCCGATTTTTTTCCGATTTTTTTCCGATTTTTTCCCGATTTATTCCGATTTTTTTCCGATTTTTTTCCGATTTTTTTTCCCGATTGTTTTCCCGATTTTTTCCGATTTTTTTTCCGATTTTTTCCCGATTTTTTTCCGATTTTTTCCCGATTTTTACTGATTTTTTCCCGATTTTTTCCGATTTTTTTCCGATTTTTTTTCCCGATTTTTCCCGATTTTTTCCGATTTTTTCCGATTTTTTTCCGATTTTTTCCGATTTTTTCCGATTTTTTCCCGATTTTTTCCCGATTTTTTTCCGATTTTTTCCGATTTTTTTTCCGATTTTTTCCCGATTTTTCCCGATTTTTTCCCGATTTTTTCCCGATTTTTTCCCGATTTTTTCCGATTTTTTCCGATTTTTTCCCGATTTTTTCCCGATTTTTTCCCGATTTTTTCCCGATTTTTTCCGATTTTTTTCCCGATTTTTTCCGATTTTTTCCCGATTTTTTCCCGATTTTTATCTGTTTTTTTTCCGATTTTTACCGATTTTTTCCCGATTTTTTCCGATTTTTTTCCGATTTTTTTTCCCGATTTTTCCCGATTTTTTCCGATTTTTTCCGATTTTTTCCGATTTTTTCCCGATTTTTTCCCGATTTTTTCCCGATTTTTTCCCGATTTTTTCCCGATTTTTTTCCGATTTTTTCCCGATTTTTACCGATTTTTTCCCGATTTTTTCCGATTTTTTTCCGATTTTTTTTCCCGATTTTTCCCGATTTTTTCCGATTTTTTCCGATTTTTTCCCGATTTTTTCCCGATTTTTTCCCGATTTTTTCCCGATTTTTTCCCGATTTTTTTCCGATTTTTTCCGATTTTTTTTCCCGATTTTTTCCCGATTTTTCCCGATTTTTTCCCGATTTTTTCCCGATTTTTTCCCGATTTTTTCCGATTTTTTCCGATTTTTTTTCCCGATTTTTTTCCGATTTTTTCCGATTTTTTTTCCGATTTTTTCCCGATTTTTCCCGATTTTTCCCGATTTTTTCCCGATTTTTTCCCGATTTTTTCCCGATTTTTTCCGATTTTTTTCCGATTTTTTTTCCCGATTGTTTTCCCGATTTTTTCCGATTTTTTTTCCGATTTTTTCCGATTTTTTCCCGATTTTTTCCGATTTTTTGCCGATTTTTTCCGATTTTTTTCCGATTTTTTTCCGATTTTTTCCCGATTTTTTCCCGATTTTTATCTGTTTTTTTTCCGATTTTTTCCGATTTTTTCCCGATTTTTTTCCGATTTTTTCCCGATTTTTACTGATTTTTTCCCGATTTTTTCCGATTTTTTTCCGATTTTTTTTCCCGATTTTTCCCGATTTTTTCCGATTTTTTCCGATTTTTTCCCGATTTTTTCCGATTTTTTCCGATTTTTTCCGATTTTTTCCCGATTTTTTTCCGATTTTTTCCGATTTTTTTTCCCGATTTTTTCCCGATTTTTCCGATTTTTTCCGATTTTTTCCCGATTTTTTCCGATTTTTTCCGATTTTTTCCGATTTTTTTTCCCGATTTTTTTCCGATTTTTTCCGATTTTTTTTCCCGATTTTTTCCCGATTTTTACCGATTTTTCCCGATTTTTTCCCGATTTTTTCCGATTTTTTCCCGATTTTTTCCGATTTTTTTCCGATTTTTTTTCCCGATTGTTTTCCCGATTTTTTCCGATTTTTTTTCCGATTTTTTCCGATTTTTCCCGATTTTTCCCGATTTTTTTCCGACTTTTTCCGATTTTTTCCGATTTTTTCCGATTTTTTCCGATTTTTTTCCGATTTTTTCCCGATTTTTTCCCGATTTTTTCCCGATTTTTTCCCGATTTTTTCCCGATTTTTTTCCGACTTTTTCCGATTTTTTTCCGATTTTTTTTCCCGATTGTTTTCCCGATTTTTTCCGATTTTTTTTCCGATTTTTTCCCGATTTTTTCCCGATTTTTTCCCGATTTTTTCCCGATTTTTTCCGATTTTTTTCCCGATTTTTTTCCGATTTTTTCCCGATTTTTTCCCGATTTTTATCTGTTTTTTTTCCGATTTTTTCCGATTTTTTCCCGATTTTTTTCCGATTTTTTCCCGATTTTTACCGATTTTTTCCCGATTTTTTCCGATTTTTTTCCGATTTTTTTTCCCGATTTTTCCCGATTTTTTCCGTTTTTTTCCGATTTTTTCCCGATTTTTTCCCGATTTTTTCCCGATTTTTTCCCGATTTTTTCCCGATTTTTTTCCGATTTTTTCCGATTTTTTTTCCCGATTTTTTCCCGATTTTTCCCGATTTTTTCCCGATTTTTTTCCGACTTTTCCCGTTTTTTTCCGATTTTTTCCCGATTTTTTCCCGATTTTTTTCCGATTTTTTTTCCCGATTGTTTTCCCGATTTTTTCCGATTTTTTTTCCGATTTTTTCCCGATTTTTTCCCGATTTTTTCCCGATTGTTTTCCCGATTTTTTCCGATTTTTTTCCGATTTTTTCCCGATTTTTTCCCGATTTTTTCCCGATTTTTCCCGATTTTTTCCGATTTTTTTCCCGATTTTTTTCCGATTTTTTTCCGATTTTTTCCGATTTTTTCCCGATTTTTTTCCGATTTTTTCCCGATTTTTACTGATTTTTTCCCGATTTTTTCCGATTTTTTTCCGATTTTTTTTCCCGATTTTTCCCGATTTTTTCCGATTTTTTCCGATTTTTTCCCGATTTTTTCCGATTTTTTCCCGATTTTTTCCGATTTTTTCCCGATTTTTTTCCGATTTTTTCCGATTTTTTTTCCCGATTTTTTCCGATTTTTCCCGATTTTTTCCCGATTTTTTCCGATTTTTTCCGATTTTTTCCGATTTTTTTCCGATTTTTTTTCCCGATTGTTTTCCCGATTTTTTCCGATTTTTTTTCCGATTTTTTCCGATTTTTCCCGATTTTTCCCGATTTTTTTCCGACTTTTTCCGATTTTTTCCGATTTTTTCCGATTTTTTCAGATTTTTTTCCGATTTTTTTCCGATTTTTTCCCGATTTTTTCCCGATTTTTTCCCGATTTTTTTCCGATTTTTTCCGATTTTTTTCTGATTTTTTTCCGATTTTTTCCCGATTTTTTCCGATTTTTTTTCCGATTTTTTCCCGATTTTTTCCGATTTTTTCCCGATTTTTACCGATTTTTTCCGATTTTTTCCCGATTTTTTTCCGATTTTTTCCCGATTTTTTCCCGATTTTTTCCGATTTTTTTTCCCGATTTTTTCCCGATTTTTTCCGATTTTTTCCCGATTTTTTCCGATTTTTTCCGATTTTTTCCGATTTTTTCCGATTTTTTTTCCCGATTTTTTCCCGATTTTTCCCGATTTTTCCCGATTTTTTCCCGATTTTTTCCCGATTTTTTCCCGATTTTTTCCGATTTTTTTCCGATTTTTTTTCCCGATTGTTTTCCCGATTTTTTCCGATTTTTTTTCCGATTTTTTCCGATTTTTCCCGATTTTTCCCGATTTTTTTCCGACTTTTTCCGATTTTTTCCGATTTTTTCAGATTTTTTTCCGATTTTTTCCCGATTTTTTTTCCCGATTTTTCCCGATTTTTTCCGATTTTTTCCGATTTTTTCCCGATTTTTTCCGATTTTTTCCGATTTTTTCCCGATTTTTTCCCGATTTTTTTCCGATTTTTTCCGATTTTTTTTCCGATTTTTTCCGATTTTTCCCGATTTTTTCCCGATTTTTTCCGATTTTTTCCGATTTTTTCCGATTTTTTCCGATTTTTTTTCCCGATTTTTTTCCGATTTTTTCCGATTTTTTTTCCCGATTTTTTCCCGATTTTTCCCGATTTTTCCCGATTTTTTCCGATTTTTTCCGATTTTTTCCCGATTTTTTCCGATTTTTTTCCGATTTTTTTTCCCGATTGTTTTCCCGATTTTTTCCGATTTTTTTTCCGATTTTTTCCGATTTTTCCCGATTTTTCCCGATTTTTTTCCGACTTTTTCCGATTTTTTCCGATTTTTTCCGATTTTTTCCGATTTTTTTCCGATTTTTTCCCGATTTTTTCCCGATTTTTTCCGATTTTTTTCCGATTTTTTCCCGATTTTTTTCCGACTTTTTCCGATTTTTTTCCGATTTTTTTTCCCGATTGTTTTCCCGATTTTTTCCGATTTTTTTTCCGATTTTTTCCCGATTTTTTCCGATTTTTTCCCGATTTTTTCCCGATTTTTTCCGATTTTTTTCCCGATTTTTTTCCGATTTTTTCCCGATTTTTTCCCGATTTTTATCTGTTTTTTTTCCGATTTTTTCCGATTTTTTCCCGATTTTTTTCCGATTTTTTCCCGATTTTTACCGATTTTTTCCCGATTTTTTCCGATTTTTTTCCGATTTTTTTTCCCGATTTTTCCCGATTTTTTCCGTTTTTTTCCGATTTTTTCCCGATTTTTTCCCGATTTTTTCCGATTTTTTTTTTTCCCGATTTTTTTTTTTTCCCGATTTTTTCCCGATTTTTTTTTTTCCGATTTTTTCCGACTTTTTTTTTTTCCGATTTTTTTTTTTCCCGATTTTTTTCCGATTTTTTCCCGATTTTTTTCCGATTTTTTCCGATTTTTTTTCCGATTTTTTCCCGATTTTTTCCCGATTTTTTTCCGATTGTTTTTTTTTTCCGATTTTTTTGTTTTCCCGATTTTTTCCGATTTTTTTTTTTCCGATTTTTTCCGATTTTTTCCCGATTTTTTCCGATTTTTTTTCCGATTTTTTCCCGATTTTTTCCGATTTTTTTCCGATTTTTTCCCGATTTTTTCCGATTTTTTTTTTTTCCCGATTTTTTTTTTTCCCGATTTTTCCCGATTTTTTCCGATTTTTTTCCCGATTTTTTTCCGATTTTTTTCCGATTTTTTCCGATTTTTTCCCGATTTTTTTCCGATTTTTTCCCGATTTTTACTGATTTTTTCCCGATTTTTTCCGATTTTTTTCCGATTTTTTTTCCGATTTTTCCCGATTTTTTCCGATTTTTTCCGATTTTTTCCGATTTTTTCCGATTTTTTCCCGATTTTTTCCCGATTTTTTCCCGATTTTTTTCCGATTTTTTCCGATTTTTTTTCCCGATTTTTTCCCGATTTTTCCCGATTTTTTCCCGATTTTTTCCCGATTTTTTCCCGATTTTTTCCGATTTTTTTCCGATTTTTTTTCCCGATTGTTTTCCCGATTTTTTCCGATTTTTTTTCCGATTTTTTCCGATTTTTCCCGATTTTTCCCGATTTTTTTCCGACTTTTTCCGATTTTTTCCGATTTTTTCCGATTTTTTCAGATTTTTTTCCGATTTTTTTCCGATTTTTTCCCGATTTTTTCCCGATTTTTTCCCGATTTTTTTCCGACTTTTTCCGATTTTTTTCCGATTTTTTTTCCCGATTGTTTTCCCGATTTTTTCCGATTTTTTTTCCGATTTTTTCCCGATTTTTTCCCGATTTTTTCCCGATTTTTTCCCGATTTTTTCCGATTTTTTTCCCGATTTTTTTCCGATTTTTTCCCGATTTTTTCCCGATTTTTTCCGATTTTTTTTCCCGATTTTTTCCCGATTTTTCCCGATTTTTTCCCGATTTTTTCCCGATTTTTTCCCGATTTTTTCCGATTTTTTCCGATTTTTTTTCCCGATTTTTTCCCGATTTTTCCCGATTTTTTCCCGATTTTTTCCCGATTTTTTCCCGATTTTTTCCCGATTTTTTCCGATTTTTTTCCGATTTTTTTTCCCGATTGTTTTCCCGATTTTTTCCGATTTTTTTTCCGATTTTTTCCGATTTTTCCCGATTTTTCCCGATTTTTTTCCGACTTTTTCCGATTTTTTCCGATTTTTTCAGATTTTTTTCCGATTTTTTCCCGATTTTTTCCCGATTTTTTCCCGATTTTTTCCCGATTTTTTTCCGACTTTTTCCGATTTTTTCCGATTTTTTCCGATTTTTTCCGATTTTTTTCCGATTTTTTCCCGATTTTTTCCCGATTTTTTCCGATTTTTTTCCGATTTTTTTCCGATTTTTTTTCCCGATTGTTTTCCCGATTTTTTCCGATTTTTTTTCCGATTTTTTCCGATTTTTTCCCGATTTTTTCCCGATTTTTTCCCGATTTTTTCCGATTTTTTTCCGATTTTTTTCCGATTTTTTCCCGATTTTTTCCCGATTTTTATCTGTTTTTTTTCCGATTTTTTCCGATTTTTTCCGATTTTTTTCCGATTTTTTCCCGATTTTTACTGATTTTTTCCCGATTTTTTCCGATTTTTTTCCGATTTTTTTTCCCGATTTTTCCCGATTTTTTCCGATTTTTTCCGATTTTTTCCCGATTTTTTCCCGATTTTTTTCCGATTTTTTCCCGATTTTTACCGATTTTTTCCCGATTTTTTCCGATTTTTTTCCGATTTTTTTTCCGATTTTTCCCGATTTTTTCCGATTTTTTCCGATTTTTTCCCGATTTTTTCCCGATTTTTTCCCGATTTTTTCCCGATTTTTTCCCGATTTTTTCCGATTTTTTTCCGATTTTTTTTCCCGATTTTTTCCCGATTTTTTCCGATTTTTTCCGATTTTTTTTCCCGATTTTTTTCCGATTTTTTCCGATTTTTTTTCCCGATTTTTTCCGATTTTTCCCGATTTTTTCCGATTTTTTCCGATTTTTTCCGATTTTTTTCCGATTTTTTCCGATTTTTTTTTTCCGATTTTTTCCGATTTTTTTCCGATTTTTTTTCCGATTTTTTCCCGATTTTTTCCGATTTTTTCCGATTTTTTTTCCCGATTTTTTTCCGATTTTTTCCGATTTTTTTTCCGATTTTTTCCCGATTTTTCCCGATTTTTCCCGATTTTTTCCCGATTTTTTCCCGATTTTTTCCCGATTTTTTCCGATTTTTTTCCGATTTTTTTTCCCGATTGTTTTCCCGATTTTTTCCGATTTTTTTTCCGATTTTTTCCCGATTTTTTCCCGATTTTTTCCCGATTTTTTGCCGATTTTTTCCGATTTTTTTCCCGATTTTTTTCCGATTTTTTCCCGATTTTTTCCCGATTTTTATCTGTTTTTTTTCCGATTTTTTCCGATTTTTTCCCGATTTTTTTCCGATTTTTTCCCGATTTTTACTGATTTTTTCCCGATTTTTTCCGATTTTTTTCCGATTTTTTTTCCCGATTTTTTCCCGATTTTTCCCGATTTTTTCCCGATTTTTTCCCGATTTTTTCCCGATTTTTTTCCGATTTTTTCCGATTTTTTTTCCCGATTTTTTCCCGATTTTTCCCGATTTTTTCCCGATTTTTTTCCGACTTTTCCCGTTTTTTTCCGATTTTTTCCCGATTTTTTCCCGATTTTTCCCGATTTTTTCCCGATTTTTTCCCGATTTTTTCCCGATTTTTTCCGATTTTTTTCCGATTTTTTTTCCCGATTGTTTTCCCGATTTTTTCCGATTTTTTTTCCGATTTTTTCCCGATTTTTTCCCGATTTTTTCCCGATTGTTTTCCCGATTTTTTCCGATTTTTTTCCGATTTTTTCCCGATTTTTTCCCGATTTTTTCCCGATTTTTCCCGATTTTTTCCGATTTTTTTCCCGATTTTTTTCCGATTTTTTTCCGATTTTTTCCGATTTTTTCCCGATTTTTTTCCGATTTTTTCCCGATTTTTACTGATTTTTTCCCGATTTTTTCCGATTTTTTTCCGATTTTTTTTCCCGATTTTTCCCGATTTTTTCCGATTTTTTCCGATTTTTTCCCGATTTTTTCCCGATTTTTTCCCGATTTTTTCCCGATTTTTTCCCGATTTTTTTCCGATTTTTTCCGATTTTTTTTCCCGATTTTTTCCCGATTTTTCCCGATTTTTTCCCGATTTTTTCCCGATTTTTTCCGATTTTTTCCGATTTTTTTCCGATTTTTTTTCCCGATTGTTTTCCCGATTTTTTCCGATTTTTTTTCCGATTTTTTCCGATTTTTCCCGATTTTTCCCGATTTTTTTCCGACTTTTTCCGATTTTTTCCGATTTTTTCCGATTTTTTCAGATTTTTTTCCGATTTTTTTCCGATTTTTTCCCGATTTTTTCCCGATTTTTTCCCGATTTTTTTCCGACTTTTTCCGATTTTTTTCCGATTTTTTTTTTTCCCGATTGTTTTCCCGATTTTTTCCGATTTTTTTTCCGATTTTTTCCGATTTTTTCCCGATTTTTTCCCGATTTTTTCCCGATTTTTTCCGATTTTTTTCCGATTTTTTTCCGATTTTTTCCCGATTTTTTCCCGATTTTTTCCGATTTTTTTTCCCGATTTTTTCCCGATTTTTTCCCGATTTTTTCCCGATTTTTTCCCGATTTTTTCCCGATTTTTTCCGATTTTTTCCGATTTTTTTTCCGATTTTTTCCGATTTTTTCCCGATTTTTCCCGATTTTTTCCCGATTTTTTCCGATTTTTTCCCGATTTTTTCCGATTTTTTTCCGATTTTTTTTCCCGATTGTTTTCCCGATTTTTTCCGATTTTTTTTCCGATTTTTTCCGATTTTTCCCGATTTTTTCCGATTTTTTTTCCCGATTTTTTCCCGATTTTTCCCGATTTTTTCCCGATTTTTTCCCGATTTTTTCCCGATTTTTTCCCGATTTTTTTCCCGATTTTTTTCCCGATTTTTTCCCGATTTATTCCGATTTTTTTCCGATTTTTTTCCGATTTTTTTTCCGATTGTTTTTTTTCCCGATTTTTTCCGATTTTTTTTCCGATTTTTTCCCGATTTTTTTCCGATTTTTTCCCGATTTTTACTGATTTTTTCCCGATTTTTTCCGATTTTTTTCCGATTTTTTTTCCCGATTTTTCCCGATTTTTTCCGATTTTTTCCGATTTTTTCCCGATTTTTTCCCGATTTTTTCCCGATTTTTTCCCGATTTTTTCCCGATTTTTTTCCGATTTTTTCCGATTTTTTTTCCCGATTTTTTACCGATTTTTCCCGATTTTTTCCCGATTTTTTCCCGATTTTTTCCCGATTTTTTCCGATTTTTTCCGATTTTTTCCCGATTTTTTCCGATTTTTTTCCCGATTTTTTTCCGATTTTTTCCCGATTTTTTCCCGATTTTTATCTGTTTTTTTTCCGATTTTTACCGATTTTTTCCCGATTTTTTCCGATTTTTTTCCGATTTTTTTTCCCGATTTTTCCCGATTTTTTCCGATTTTTTCCGATTTTTTCCCGATTTTTTCCCGATTTTTTCCCGATTTTTTCCCGATTTTTTCCCGATTTTTTCCGATTTTTTTCCCGATTTTTTTCCGATTTTTTCCCGATTTTTTCCCGATTTTTATCTGTTTTTTTTCCGATTTTTACCGATTTTTTCCCGATTTTTTCCGATTTTTTCCCGATTTTTTCCCGATTTTTTCCCGATTTTTTCCCGATTTTTTCCCGATTTTTTCCCGATTTTTTTCCGATTTTTTCCCGATTTTTTACCGATTTTTTCCGATTTTTTCCGATTTTTTTCCGATTTTTTTTCCCGATTTTTTCCGATTTTTTCCGATTTTTTCCGATTTTTTCCCGATTTTTTCCGATTTTTTCCGATTTTTTCCGATTTTTTCCGATTTTTTTCCGATTTTTTCCGATTTTTTTTCCCGATTTTTTCCCGATTTTTCCCGATTTTTTCCCGATTTTTTCCCGATTTTTTCCCGATTTTTTCCGATTTTTTCCGATTTTTTTTCCCGATTTTTTTCCGATTTTTTCCGATTTTTTTTCCGATTTTTTCCCGATTTTTCCCGATTTTTCCCGATTTTTTCCCGATTTTTTCCCGATTTTTTCCGATTTTTTCCGATTTTTTTCCGATTTTTTTTCCCGATTGTTTTCCCGATTTTTTCCGATTTTTTTTCCGATTTTTTCCCGATTTTTTCCCGATTTTTTCCCGATTTTTTGCCGATTTTTTCCGATTTTTTTCCGATTTTTTTCCGATTTTTTCCCGATTTTTTCCCGATTTTTATCTGTTTTTTTTCCGATTTTTTCCGATTTTTTCCCGATTTTTTTCCGATTTTTTTCCGATTTTTACTGATTTTTTCCCGATTTTTTCCGATTTTTTTCCGATTTTTTTTCCCGATTTTTCCCGATTTTTTCCGATTTTTTCCGATTTTTTCCCGATTTTTTCCGATTTTTTCCCGATTTTTTCCGATTTTTTCCCGATTTTTTTCCGATTTTTTCCGATTTTTTTTTCCGATTTTTTCCCGATTTTTCCCGATTTTTTCCGATTTTTTCCGATTTTTTCCCGATTTTTTCCGATTTTTTCCGATTTTTTTTCCGATTTTTTTTTTTTTTTTTCCGATTTTTTCCGATTTTTTTTCCCGATTTTTTCCCGATTTTTCCCGATTTTTCCCGATTTTTTCCCGATTTTTTCCCGATTTTTTCCGATTTTTTCCGATTTTTTTCCGATTTTTTTTCCCGATTGTTTTCCCGATTTTTTCCGATTTTTTTTCCGATTTTTTCCGATTTTTCCCGATTTTTCCCGATTTTTTTCCGACTTTTTCCGATTTTTTCCGATTTTTTCCGATTTTTTCCGATTTTTTTCCGATTTTTTCCCGATTTTTTCCCGATTTTTTCCCGATTTTTTCCCGATTTTTTCCGATTTTTTTCCGACTTTTTCCGATTTTTTTCCGATTTTTTTTCCCGATTGTTTTCCCGATTTTTTCCGATTTTTTTTCCGATTTTTTCCGATTTTTTTTCCGATTTTTTCCCGATTTTTTCCCGATTTTTCCCGATTTTTTCCGATTTTTTCCCGATTTTTTCCGATTTTTTCCCGATTTTTATCTGTTTTTTTTCCGATTTTTTCCGATTTTTTCCCGATTTTTTTCCGATTTTTTCCCGATTTTTACCGATTTTTTCCCGATTTTTTCCGATTTTTTTCCGATTTTTTTTCCCGATTTTTCCCGATTTTTTCCGATTTTTTCCGATTTTTTCCCGATTTTTTCCCGATTTTTTCCCGATTTTTTCCCGATTTTTTCCCGATTTTTTTCCGATTTTTTCCGATTTTTTTTCCCGATTTTTTCCCGATTTTTTCCCGATTTTTTCCCGATTTTTTTCCGATTTTTTCCCGTTTTTTTCCGATTTTTTCCCGATTTTTTCCCGATTTTTTCCCGATTTTTTTCCCGATTTTTTCCCGATTTTTTCCCGATTTTTTCCGATTTTTTCCGATTTTTTTCCGATTTTTTTTTTTTTCCGATTGTTTTCCCGATTTTTTCCGATTTTTTTTCCGATTTTTTTCCGATTTTTTTTTCCGATTTTTTCCCGATTTTTTCCCGATTTTTTTCCGATTTTTTTCCGATTTTTTCCCGATTTTTTCCGATTTTTTCCGATTTTTTTCCCGATTTTTTCCGATTTTTTTCCCGATTTTTTTCCGATTTTTTTCCGATTTTTTCCGATTTTTTCCGATTTTTTTCCGATTTTTTCCCGATTTTTACTGATTTTTTCCCGATTTTTTCCGATTTTTTTCCGATTTTTTTTTTTTTCCCGATTTTTCCCGATTTTTTCCGATTTTTTCCGATTTTTTCCCGATTTTTTCCCGATTTTTTCCCGATTTTTTCCCGATTTTTTCCGATTTTTTTCCGATTTTTTCCGATTTTTTCCGATTTTTTTTCCGATTTTTTTTTTCCGATTTTTTTCCGATTTTTTTTTTTTCCCGATTTTTTCCGATTTTTTCCGATTTTTTCCCGATTTTTTTTTTTTCCGATTTTTTCCCGATTTTTTTTTTTTTCCGATTTTTTTCCGATTTTTTCCGATTTTTTCCGATTTTTTCCCGATTTTTTCCCGATTTTTTTCCGATTTTTTTTTTTTCCGATTTTTTTTTTTCCCGATTTTTTTTTTCCGATTTTTTCCGATTTTTTTCCGATTTTTTCCGATTTTTTTCCGATTTTTTTTTTCCGATTTTTTTTCCGATTTTTTTTTTTTTCCGACTTTTTCCGATTTTTTCCGATTTTTTCCGATTTTTTCCCGATTTTTTTTTTTTCCCGATTTTTTTTTTTCCCGATTTTTTTCCGACTTTTTCCGATTTTTTCCGATTTTTTCCGATTTTTTCCGATTTTTTTTCCGATTTTTTCCGATTTTTTCCGATTTTTTCCCGATTTTTTCCCGATTTTTTCCGATTTTTTTCCGATTTTTTTCCGATTTTTTCCCGATTTTTTCCCGATTTTTATCTGTTTTTTTTCCGATTTTTTCCGATTTTTTCCCGATTTTTTTCCGATTTTTTCCCGATTTTTACCGATTTTTTCCCGATTTTTTCCGATTTTTTTCCGATTTTTTTTCCCGATTTTTCCCGATTTTTTCCGATTTTTTCCGATTTTTTCCCGATTTTTTCCCGATTTTTTCCGATTTTTTCCGATTTTTTCCCGATTTTTTTCCGATTTTTTCCGATTTTTTCCCGATTTTTTCCGATTTTTTTTTTTTCCGATTTTTTCCGATTTTTTTTTTCCCGATTTTTTCCCGATTTTTTTTCCCGATTTTTTCCCGATTTTTTCCGATTTTTTTCCGATTTTTTCCGATTTTTTTTTTCCCGATTTTTTTCCGATTTTTTCCCGATTTTTTCCGATTTTTTTCCGATTTTTTTTCCCGACTGTTTTCCCGATTTTTTCCGATTTTTTTTCCGATTTTTTCCGATTTTTCCCGATTTTTCCCGATTTTTTTCCGACTTTTCCCGATTTTTTCCGATTTTTTTCCGATTTTTTTCCCGATTTTTTCCGATTTTTTTTCCCGATTTTTTCCGATTTTTCCCGATTTTTCCCGATTTTTTTCCGATTTTTTTCCGATTTTTTCCGATTTTTTTCCGATTTTTTCCGATTTTTTTCCGATTTTTTCCGATTTTTTTTTTTTCCGATTTTTTCCCGATTTTTTCCCCCGATTTTTTTTTTTTTCCGATTTTTTTTCCGATTTTTTTCCGATTTTTTCCGATTTTTTCCGATTTTTTTTTTTTCCGATTTTTTCCCGATTTTTTCCGATTTTTTCCGATTTTTTCCGATTTTTTCCGTTTTTTTTCCGATTTTTTTCCGATTTTTTCCGATTTTTTCCGATTTTTTTCCGATTTTTTCCGATTTTTTCCGATTTTTTCCCGATTTTTTCCCGATTTTTTTTTTTCCCGATTTTTTTTTTTCCGATTTTTTTTTTTCCGATTTTTTTCCGATTTTTTTTCCCGACTGTTTTCCCGATTTTTTCCGATTTTTTTTCCGATTTTTTCCGATTTTTCCCGATTTTTCCCGATTTTTTTCCGATTTTTCCCGATTTTTTCCGATTTTTTCCGATTTTTTTCCGATTTTTTTTCCGATTGTTTTTTTTCCCGATTTTTTCCGATTTTTTTTCCGATTTTTTTTCCGATTTTTTCCGATTTTTCCCGATTTTTTCCCGATTTTTTTCCGATTTTTTCCGATTTTTTCCGATTTTTTTCGATTTTTTCCGATTTTTTTCCGATTTTTTCCGATTTTTTTCCGATTTTTTCCGATTTTTTCCCGATTTTTTCCGATTTTTTTCCGATTTTTTTCCGATTTTTTCCGATTTTTTCCGATTTTTTCCGATTTTTTTCCGATTTTTTCCGATTTTTTTCCGATTTTTTTCCGATTTTTTTCCGATTTTTTCCGATTTTTTTCCGATTTTTTTCCGATTTTTTTCCGATTTTTTCCCGATTTTTTTCCGATTTTTTCCGATTTTTTCCGATTTTTTCCCGATTTTTTCCGATTTTTTCCCGATTTTTCCCGATTTTTCCCGATTTTTCCCGATTTTTTTCCGATTTTTTTTCCCGATTGTTTTCCCGATTTTTTCCGATTTTTTTTCCGATTTTTTCCCGATTTTTTCCCGATTTTTTCCCGATTTTTTCCCGATTTTTTCCGATTTTTTTCCCGATTTTTTTCCGATTTTTTCCCGATTTTTTCCCGATTTTTATCTGTTTTTTTTCCGATTTTTTCCGATTTTTTCCCGATTTTTTTCCGATTTTTTCCCGATTTTTACCGATTTTTTCCCGATTTTTTCCGATTTTTTTCCGATTTTTTTTCCCGATTTTTCCCGATTTTTTCCGATTTTTTCCGATTTTTTCCGATTTTTTTTCCCGATTTTTTCCCGATTTTTTCCCGATTTTTTTCCGATTTTTTCCGATTTTTTTTCCCGATTTTTTCCCGATTTTTTCCGATTTTTTCCCGATTTTTTCCGATTTTTTCCCGATTTTTTCCGATTTTTTCCGATTTTTTTTCCGATTTTTTTCCGATTTTTTCCGATTTTTTTTCCCGATTTTTTCCCGATTTTTCCCGATTTTTTTCCGATTTTTTTCCGATTTTTTTCCGATTTTTTCCGATTTTTTCCCGATATTTTCCCGATTTTTTCCGATTTTTTCCCGATTTTTTCCGATTTTTTCCCGATTTTTCCCGATTTTTCCCGATTTTTTCCCGATTTTTTCCCGATTTTTTCCCGATTTTTTCCGATTTTTTTCCGATTTTTTTTCCCGATTGTTTTCCCGATTTTTTCCGATTTTTTTTCCGATTTTTTCCCGATTTTTTCCCGATTTTTTCCCGATTTTTTCCGATTTTTTCCGATTTTTTTCCGATTTTTTTCCGATTTTTTCCCGATTTTTTCCCGATTTTTTCTGTTTTTTTTCCGATTTTTTCCGATTTTTTCCGATTTTTTCCGATTTTTTCCCGATTTTTTCCGATTTTTTTCCGATTTTTTTTCCCGACTGTTTTCCCGATTTTTTCCGATTTTTTTTCCGATTTTTTCCGATTTTTCCCGATTTTTCCCGATTTTTTTCCGACTTTTCCCGATTTTTTCCGATTTTTTTCCGATTTTTTTTTTTTTCCCGATTGTTTTCCCGATTTTTTCCGATTTTTTTTCCGATTTTTTCCGATTTTTCCCGATTTTTCCCGATTTTTTTCCGACTTTTTCCGATTTTTTCCGATTTTTTTCCGATTTTTTCCGATTTTTTTCCGATTTTTTCCCGATTTTTTTTTTTCCGATTTTTTTCCGATTTTTTCCCGATTTTTTCCGATTTTTTTTTTTCCGACTTTTTCCGATTTTTTCCGATTTTTTCCGATTTTTTCCGATTTTTTTCCGATTTTTTCCGATTTTTTTCCGATTTTTTTCCGATTTTTTTCCGATTTTTTCCGATTTTTTTCCGATTTTTTTCCGATTTTTTTCCGATTTTTTTCCGATTTTTTCCCGATTTTTTCCGATTTTTTCCGATTTTTTCCCGATTTTTTCCGATTTTTTCCCGATTTTTTCCCGATTTTTTTTTTCCCGATTTTTTTCCGATTTTTTTTCCCGATTGTTTTCCCGATTTTTTCCGATTTTTTTTCCGATTTTTTCCGATTTTTTCCCGATTTTTTCCCGATTTTTTCCCGATTTTTTCCGATTTTTTTCCGATTTTTTTCCGATTTTTTCCCGATTTTTTCCCGATTTTTATCTGTTTTTTTTCCGATTTTTTCCGATTTTTTCCCGATTTTTTTCCGATTTTTTCCCGATTTTTACCGATTTTTTCCGATTTTTTCCGATTTTTTTCCGATTTTTTTTCCGATTTTTCCCGATTTTTTCCGATTTTTTCCGATTTTTTCCGATTTTTTCCCGATTTTTTCCCGATTTTTTCCCGATTTTTTTCCGATTTTTTCCGATTTTTTTTCCGATTTTTTCCGATTTTTTCCCGATTTTTTCCGATTTTTTCCCGATTTTTTCCCGATTTTTTCCGATTTTTTCCGATTTTTTTTTTCCGATTTTTTTCCGATTTTTTCCGATTTTTTTTTTTCCGATTTTTTCCCGATTTTTTCCGATTTTTTTCCGATTTTTTTCCGATTTTTTTCCGATTTTTTCCGATTTTTTCCCGATATTTTCCCGATTTTTTCCGATTTTTTCCCGATTTTTTCCGATTTTTTCCCGATTTTTCCCGATTTTTCCCGATTTTTTCCGATTTTTTCCCGATTTTTTCCCGATTTTTTCCGATTTTTTTCCGATTTTTTTTCCCGATTGTTTTCCCGATTTTTTCCGATTTTTTTTCCGATTTTTTCCCGATTTTTTCCCGATTTTTTCCGATTTTTTCCCGATTTTTTCCGATTTTTTTCCCGATTTTTTTCCGATTTTTTCCCGATTTTTTCCCGATTTTTATCTGTTTTTTTTCCGATTTTTTCCGATTTTTTCCCGATTTTTTTCCGATTTTTTCCCGATTTTTACCGATTTTTTCCCGATTTTTTCCGATTTTTTTCCGATTTTTTTTCCCGATTTTTCCCGATTTTTTCCGATTTTTTCCGATTTTTTCCCGATTTTTTCCCGATTTTTTCCCGATTTTTTCCGATTTTTTTCCGATTTTTTCCGATTTTTTTTCCCGATTTTTTCCCGATTTTTCCCGATTTTTTCCCGATTTTTTCCCGATTTTTTCCCGATTTTTTCCGATTTTTTCCGATTTTTTTTCCGATTTTTTTCCGATTTTTTCCGATTTTTTTTTTTTTCCGATTTTTTCCCGATTTTTTCCCGATTTTTTTTTCCCGATTTTTTTCCGATTTTTTCCGATTTTTTCCGATTTTTTCCGATTTTTTTCCGATTTTTTTCCGATTTTTTTCCCGATTTTTTCCCGATTTTTTCCCGATTTTTTCCGATTTTTTTCCGATTTTTTTCCGATTTTTTTCCGATTTTTTCCCGATTTTTTCCCGATTTTTCCCGATTTTTTCCGATTTTTTCCCGATTTTTTCCGATTTTTTCCCGATTTTTCCCGATTTTTCCCGATTTTTTCCCGATTTTTTTCCGATTTTTTCCCGATTTTTTCCGATTTTTTTCCGATTTTTTTTCCCGATTGTTTTCCCGATTTTTTCCGATTTTTTTTTTTTCCGATTTTTTCCCGATTTTTTCCCGATTTTTTCCGATTTTTTTTCCGATTTTTTCCGATTTTTCCCGATTTTTTCCGATTTTTTCCCGATTTTTTCCGATTTTTTCCGATTTTTTCCGATTTTTTTTCCCGATTTTTTCCCGATTTTTCCCGATTTTTCCCGATTTTTTCCCGATTTTTTCCCGATTTTTTCCCGATTTTTTCCGATTTTTTTCCGATTTTTTTTCCCGATTTTTTGTTTTCCCGATTTTTTCCGATTTTTTTTCCGATTTTTTCCGATTTTTCCGATTTTTCCCGATTTTTTTCCGATTTTTTCCGATTTTTTCCGATTTTTTCCGATTTTTTCCGATTTTTTTCCGATTTTTTCCCGATTTTTTCCCGATTTTTTCCCGATTTTTTCCCGATTTTTTCCCGATTTTTTTCCGACTTTTTCCGATTTTTTCCGATTTTTTCCGATTTTTTCCGATTTTTTTCCGATTTTTTCCGATTTTTTCCCGATTTTTTCCCGATTTTTTCCCGATTTTTTTCCGACTTTTTCCGATTTTTTCCGATTTTTTCCGATTTTTTCCGATTTTTTTCCGATTTTTTCCCGATTTTTTTCCCGATTTTTTTCCCGATTTTTTCCGATTTTTTCCGATTTTTTTCCGATTTTTTTCCGATTTTTTTCCGATTTTTTCCCGATTTTTTCCCGATATTTTCCCGATTTTTTCCGATTTTTTCCGATTTTTTCCGATTTTTTCCGATTTTTCCCGATTTTTCCCGATTTTTTCCCGATTTTTTCCGATTTTTTCCCGATTTTTTCCGATTTTTTTCCGATTTTTTTTCCCGATTGTTTTCCCGATTTTTTCCGATTTTTTTTCCGATTTTTTCCCGATTTTTTCCCGATTTTTTCCCGATTTTTTCCCGATTTTTTCCGATTTTTTTCCCGATTTTTTTCCGATTTTTTCCCGATTTTTTCCCGATTTTTATCTGTTTTTTTTCCGATTTTTTCCGATTTTTTCCGATTTTTTTCCGATTTTTTCCCGATTTTTACCGATTTTTTCCGATTTTTTCCGATTTTTTTCCGATTTTTTTTTTTCCGATTTTTTCCGATTTTTTCCGATTTTTTCCCGATTTTTTTCCGATTTTTTCCGATTTTTTTTCCGATTTTTTCCCGATTTTTTCCCGATTTTTTTCCGATTTTTTCCCGATTTTTTCCCGATTTTTTCCGATTTTTTCCGATTTTTTTTCCGATTTTTTTCCGATTTTTTCCGATTTTTTTTCCGATTTTTTCCCGATTTTTCCCGATTTTTTCCCGATTTTTTTCCGACTTTTTCCGATTTTTTCCGATTTTTTCCGATTTTTTCCGATTTTTTTCCGATTTTTTCCGATTTTTTTCCCGATTTTTTCCCGATTTTTTCCGATTTTTTTCCGATTTTTTTCCGATTTTTTTCCGATTTTTTCCCGATTTTTTCCCGATTTTTTCCCGATTTTTTCCGATTTTTTTCCCGATTTTTTTCCGATTTTTTCCGATTTTTTCCCGATTTTTATCTTTTTTTTTTTCCGATTTTTTCCGATTTTTTCCCGATTTTTTTCCGATTTTTTCCCGATTTTTACGATTTTTTCCCGATTTTTTCCGATTTTTTTCCGATTTTTTTTCCCGATTTTTCCCGATTTTTTCCGATTTTTTCCGATTTTTTCCGATTTTTTCCGATTTTTTCCCGATTTTTTCCCGATTTTTTTCCGATTTTTTTTCCGATTTTTTCCCCGATTTTTTCCCGATTTTTCCCGATTTTTTCCCGATTTTTTCCGATTTTTTCCCGATTTTTTCCGATTTTTTCCGATTTTTTTTCCCGATTTTTTTCCGATTTTTTTCCGATTTTTTCCGATTTTTTCCGATTTTTTTCCGATTTTTTCCCGATTTTTACTGATTTTTTCCCGATTTTTTCCGATTTTTTTCCGATTTTTTCCCGATTTTTTCCCGATTTTTTCCGATTTTTTCCGATTTTTTCCGATTTTTTCCCGATTTTTTCCGATTTTTTCCCGATTTTTTCCCGATTTTTTTTTTTTCCGATTTTTTCCGATTTTTTTTCCGATTTTTTCCGATTTTTTCCCGATTTTTTCCGATTTTTTCCCGATTTTTTCCCGATTTTTTCCGATTTTTTTCCGATTTTTTTTCCCGATTTTTTCCCGATTTTTTCCGATTTTTTTTCCGATTTTTTCCGATTTTTCCCGATTTTTCCCGATTTTTTTCCGATTTTTTTCCGATTTTTTCCGATTTTTTCCGATTTTTTCCGATTTTTTTCCGATTTTTTTCCGATTTTTTCCGATTTTTTCCGATTTTTTCCGATTTTTTTCCGATTTTTTCCGATTTTTTTCCGATTTTTTTTTTTTCCCGATTTTTTCCCGATTTTTTCCCGATTTTTTTCCGATTTTTTCCGATTTTTTTCCGATTTTTTTTTTTTCCCGATTGTTTTCCCGATTTTTTCCGATTTTTTTTCCGATTTTTTCCGATATTTTTTCCCGTTTTTTTCCGATTTTTTCCCGATTTTTTCCGATTTTTTTCCCGATTTTTTTCCGATTTTTTCCGATTTTTTCCCGATTTTTATCTGTTTTTTTTCCGATTTTTTCCGATTTTTTCCCGATTTTTTTTTTTTCCGATTTTTTCCGATTTTTTCCGATTTTTTCCCGATTTTTTCCGATTTTTTTTTTTTCCGATTTTTTTTTTTTTTTTTCCGATTTTTTCCGATTTTTTCCGATTTTTTCCCGATTTTTTCCCGATTTTTTCCGATTTTTTTCCGATTTTTTTCCGATTTTTTCCGATTTTTTTTCCCGATTTTTTCCGATTTTTTCCGATTTTTTCCCGATTTTTTCCGATTTTTTCCGATTTTTTCCCGATTTTTTCCGATTTTTTTCCGATTTTTTCCGATTTTTTTTCCCGATTTTTTCCGATTTTTCCCGATTTTTTCCGATTTTTTCCCGATTTTTTCCCGATTTTTTCCGATTTTTTTCCGATTTTTTTTTTTTTCCGATTTTTTTCCCGATTTTTTCCGATTTTTTTTTTTTTTCCGATTTTTTCCGATTTTTCCCGATTTTTCCCGATTTTTTTCCGATTTTTTCCGATTTTTTCCGATTTTTTCCGATTTTTTCCGATTTTTTTCCGATTTTTTTCCGATTTTTTCCCGATTTTTTCCGATTTTTTCCCGATTTTTTTCCGATTTTTTTCCGATTTTTTTCCGATTTTTTTTCCCGATTTTTTTCCGATTTTTTCCGATTTTTTTTCCGATTTTTTCCCGATTTTTTCCCGATTTTTTCCCGATTTTTTCCCGATTTTTTCCGATTTTTTTCCCGATTTTTTTCCGATTTTTTCCCGATTTTTTCCCGATTTTTATCTGTTTTTTTTCCGATTTTTTCCGATTTTTTCCGATTTTTTTCCGATTTTTTCCCGATTTTTACCGATTTTTTCCCGATTTTTTCCGATTTTTTTCCGATTTTTTTTCCCGATTTTTCCCGATTTTTTCCGATTTTTTCCGATTTTTTCCCGATTTTTTCCCGATTTTTTCCCGATTTTTTCCGATTTTTTCCCGATTTTTTCCCGATTTTTTCCCGATTTTTTCCCGATTTTTTCCGATTTTTTCCGATTTTTTTCCGATTTTTTCCGATTTTTTTTCCCGATTTTTTCCCGATTTTTCCCGATTTTTTCCGATTTTTTCCCGATTTTTTTCCGATTTTTCCCGATTTTTTCCCGATTTTTTCCCGATTTTTTCCCGATTTTTTCCGATTTTTTCCGATTTTTTTCCGATTTTTTTTCCCGACTGTTTTCCCGATTTTTTCCGATTTTTTTTCCGATTTTTTCCGATTTTTCCCGATTTTTTCCCGATTTTTTTCCGATTTTTCCCGATTTTTTCCGATTTTTTTCCGATTTTTTTTCCCGATTGTTTTCCCGATTTTTTCCGATTTTTTTTCCGATTTTTTCCGATTTTTCCCGATTTTTCCCGATTTTTTTTTTTTCCGATTTTTTCCGATTTTTTTCGATTTTTTCCGATTTTTTTCCGATTTTTTCCCGATTTTTTCCCGATTTTTTCCCGATTTTTTCCCGATTTTTTCCCGATTTTTTCCGATTTTTTTCCGATTTTTTTTTTTCCGATTTTTTCCGATTTTTTTTTTTCCCGATTTTTTCCGATTTTTTCCGATTTTTTCCGATTTTTTCCCGATTTTTTCCGATTTTTTCCGATTTTTCCCGATTTTTTCCGATTTTTTCCCGATTTTTTCCCGATTTTTTCCGATTTTTTTCCGATTTTTTTTCCCGACTGTTTTCCCGATTTTTTCCGATTTTTTTTCCGATTTTTTCCGATTTTTCCCGATTTTTCCCGATTTTTTTCCGACTTTTTCCGATTTTTTCCGATTTTTTTCCGATTTTTTTTCCCGATTGTTTTCCCGATTTTTTCCGATTTTTTTTCCGATTTTTTCCGATTTTTCCCGATTTTTCCCGATTTTTTTCCGACTTTTTCCGATTTTTTCCGATTTTTTTCGATTTTTTCCGATTTTTTTCCGATTTTTTCCCGATTTTTATCTGTTTTTTTTCCGATTTTTTCCGATTTTTTCCCGATTTTTTTCCGATTTTTTCCCGATTTTTTCCGATTTTTTCCGATTTTTTCCGATTTTTTTCCGATTTTTTTTTTTTTCCCGATTTTTTCCCGATTTTTTCCGATTTTTTCCGATTTTTTCCCGATTTTTTCCCGATTTTTTCCGATTTTTTCCGATTTTTTCCCGATTTTTTCCGATTTTTTCCGATTTTTTCCCGATTTTTTCCGATTTTTTTCCGATTTTTTCCGATTTTTTTTCCGATTTTTTTTTTTCCCGATTTTTTCCCGATTTTTTCCGATTTTTTCCCGATTTTTTCCGATTTTTTCCGATTTTTTCCCGATTTTTTTCCGATTTTTTCCGATTTTTTTTTTTTCCGATTTTTTCCCGATTTTTCCCGATTTTTTCCGATTTTTTCCCGATTTTTTCCCGATTTTTTCCGATTTTTTTCCGATTTTTTTTCCCGATTGTTTTCCCGATTTTTTCCGATTTTTTTTCCGATTTTTTCCGATTTTTCCCGATTTTTTCCGATTTTTTTCCGATTTTTTCCGATTTTTTCCGATTTTTTCCGATTTTTTCGATTTTTTTCCGATTTTTTTCCGATTTTTTCCCGATTTTTTCCGATTTTTTCCCGATTTTTTTCCGATTTTTTCCGATTTTTTTCCGATTTTTTTTCCGATTGTTTTCCCGATTTTTTCCGATTTTTTTTCCGATTTTTTCCCGATTTTTTCCCGATTTTTTCCCGATTTTTTCCCGATTTTTTCCGATTTTTTTCCGATTTTTTTCCGATTTTTTCCCGATTTTTTCCCGATTTTTATCTGTTTTTTTTCCGATTTTTTCCGATTTTTTCCCGATTTTTTTCCGATTTTTTCCCGATTTTTACCGATTTTTTCCCGATTTTTTCCGATTTTTTTCCGATTTTTTTTCCGATTTTTCCCGATTTTTTCCGATTTTTTCCGATTTTTTCCCGATTTTTTCCGATTTTTTCCGATTTTTTCCGATTTTTTCCCGATTTTTTCCGATTTTTTCCCGATTTTTTCCGATTTTTTCCGATTTTTTTCCGATTATTTTCCGATTTTTTCCGATTTTTTCCGATTTTTTCAGATTTTTTCCAATTTTTTTTCCCGATTTTTTCCCGATTTTTTCCGATTTTTTCCGATTTTTTTTTTTCCCGATTTTTTCCGATTTTTTTTTTTCCGATTTTTTCCCGATTTTTTCCGATTTTTTTCCGATTTTTTTTCCCGATTTTTTCCCGATTTTTTCCGATTTTTTTTCCGATTTTTTTCCGATTTTTTTTTTCCCGATTTTTTTCCGATTTTTTCCGATTTTTTCCGATTTTTTCCGATTTTTTCCGATTTTTTTCCGATTTTTTCCGATTTTTTCCGATTTTTTCCCGATTTTTTCCGATTTTTTCCGATTTTTTCCGATTTTTTCCGATTTTTTTCCGATTTTTTCCGATTTTTTTTTTTTTTTCCGATTTTTTCCGATTTTTTCCGATTTTTTCCCGATTTTTTCCCGATTTTTTCCGATTTTTTCCGATTTTTTTTTTTTCCGATTTTTCCCGATTTTTTTCCGATTTTTTCCGATTTTTTCCCGATTTTTTCTGTTTTTTTTCCGATTTTTTCCGATTTTTTCCCGATTTTTTTCCGATTTTTTCCCGATTTTTTCCGATTTTTTTCCGATTTTTTCCGATTTTTTTCCGATTTTTTTTTTTTTTTTCCGATTTTTTCCGATTTTTTTTTTTCCGATTTTTTCCGATTTTTTCCGATTTTTTCCGATTTTTTCCGATTTTTTCCCGATTTTTTTCCGATTTTTTCCGATTTTTTTTCCGATTTTTTCCCGATTTTTCCCGATTTTTTCCCGATTTTTTCCCGATTTTTTCCGATTTTTTCCGATTTTTTTCCGATTTTTTTTCCCGATTGTTTTCCCGATTTTTTCCGATTTTTTTTCCGATTTTTTCCGATTTTTCCCGATTTTTCCCGATTTTTTTCCGATTTTTTTCCGATTTTTTCCGATTTTTTCCGATTTTTTCCGATTTTTTTCCGATTTTTTTCCGATTTTTTCCGATTTTTTCCCGATTTTTTCCCGATTTTTTTTTTTTCCGATTTTTTTCCGATTTTTTTTTTTTCCCGATTTTTTCCCGATTTTTTCCGATTTTTTTTCCGATTTTTTCCGATTTTTTCCCGATTTTTTTCCGATTTTTTCCCGATTTTTTCCGATTTTTTTCCGATTTTTTTCCGATTTTTTCCCGATTTTTTCCCGATTTTTTCAGATTTTTTTCCGATTTTTTCCGATTTTTTCCCGATTTTTTTCCGATTTTTTCCCGATTTTTACCGATTTTTTCCCGATTTTTTCCGATTTTTTTCCGATTTTTTTTCCCGATTTTTCCCGATTTTTTCCGATTTTTTCCGATTTTTTCCCGATTTTTTCCCGATTTTTTTCCGATTTTTTCCGATTTTTTCCGATTTTTTCCGATTTTTTCCCGATTTTTTCCCGATTTTTTCCCGATTTTTTTCCGATTTTTTCCGATTTTTTTTTTTTCCGATTTTTTCCGATTTTTTCCGATTTTTTCCCGATTTTTTCCCGATTTTTTCCGATTTTTTCCGATTTTTCCGATTTTTTCCCGATTTTTTCCCGATTTTTTCCCGATTTTTTCCGATTTTTTTCCGATTTTTTTTCCCGATTTTTTTCCCGATTTTTTCCGATTTTTTTTCCGATTTTTTCCGATTTTTTCCGATTTTTTCCCGATTTTTTTCCGATTTTTTCCCGATTTTTTCCGATTTTTTTCCGATTTTTTTTCCCGATTGTTTTCCCGATTTTTTCCGATTTTTTTTCCGATTTTTTCCGATTTTTCCCGATTTTTCCCGATTTTTTTCCGACTTTTTCCGATTTTTTCCGATTTTTTTCGATTTTTTCCGATTTTTTTTTTTTTTTTCCGATTTTTTCCCGATTTTTTCCCGATTTTTTCCCGATTTTTTCCGATTTTTTCCGATTTTTTCCGATTTTTTCCCGATTTTTTTCCGATTTTTTCCGATTTTTTTTCCCGATTTTTTCCCGATTTTTCCCGATTTTTTCCCGATTTTTTCCGATTTTTTCCGATTTTTTCCGATTTTTCCCGATTTTTTCCCGATTTTTTCCCGATTTTTTCCCGATTTTTTCCGATTTTTTTCCGATTTTTTTTCCCGATTTTTTCCCGATTTTTTCCGATTTTTTTCCGATTTTTTCCGATTTTTCCCGATTTTTCCCGATTTTTTTCCGATTTTTTCCCGATTTTTTCCGATTTTTTTCCGATTTTTTTTCCCGATTGTTTTCCCGATTTTTTCCGATTTTTTTTCCGATTTTTTCCGATTTTTTCCCGATTTTTTCCCGATTTTTTTCCGATTTTTTCCGATTTTTTCCGATTTTTTCCGATTTTTTTTTTCCGATTTTTTCCGATTTTTTCCCGATTTTTTTCTGTTTTTTTTCCGATTTTTTCCGATTTTTTCCCGATTTTTTTCCGATTTTTTCCCGATTTTTTCCGATTTTTTCCGATTTTTTCCGATTTTTTTCCGATTTTTTTTTTTTTCCGATTTTTTCCGATTTTTTCCGATTTTTTCCGATTTTTTCCGATTTTTTCCCGATTTTTTCCCGATTTTTTCCGATTTTTTTCCGATTTTTTCCGATTTTTTCCGATTTTTTCCGATTTTTTCCCGATTTTTTTCCGATTTTTTCCGATTTTTTTTCCCGATTTTTTCCCGATTTTTCCCGATTTTTTTCCGATTTTTTCCCGATTTTTTCCCGATTTTTTCCGATTTTTTCCGATTTTTTCCCGATTTTTTTCCGATTTTTTCCGATTTTTTTTCCGATTTTTTCCGATTTTTTCCCGATTTTTCCCGATTTTTTTCCGATTTTTTCCCGATTTTTTCCGATTTTTTTCCGATTTTTTTTCCCGATTGTTTTCCCGATTTTTTCCGATTTTTTTTCCGATTTTTTCCGATTTTTCCCGATTTTTCCCGATTTTTTTCCGACTTTTTCCGATTTTTTCCGATTTTTTCCGATTTTTTCAGATTTTTTTCCGATTTTTTTCCGATTTTTTCCCGATTTTTTCCCGATTTTTTCCCGATTTTTTTCCGACTTTTTCCGATTTTTTTCCGATTTTTTTTCCCGATTTTTTCCCGATTTTTTCCGATTTTTTTTCCGATTTTTTCCCGATTTTTTCCGATTTTTTCCGATTTTTTCCCGATTTTTTCCGATTTTTTTTCCGATTTTTTTCCGATTTTTTCCGATTTTTTCCCGATTTTTTCTGTTTTTTTTCCGATTTTTTCCGATTTTTTCCCGATTTTTTTCCGATTTTTTCCCGATTTTTACCGATTTTTTCCCGATTTTTTCCGATTTTTTTCCGATTTTTTTTCCCGATTTTTCCCGATTTTTTCCGATTTTTTCCGATTTTTTCCGATTTTTTCCCGATTTTTTCCGATTTTTTCCGATTTTTTCCGATTTTTTCCGATTTTTTCCGATTTTTTTTTTTTCCGATTTTTTCCCGATTTTTTTCCGATTTTTTTCCGATTTTTTTCCGATTTTTTCCCGATTTTTTCCCGATTTTTTCCGATTTTTTCCGATTTTTTCCGATTTTTTCCGATTTTTTCCGATTTTTTCCCGATTTTTTCCGATTTTTTTCCGATTTTTTTTCCGATTTTTTCCCGATTTTTTCCGATTTTTTTTCCGATTTTTTTCCGATTTTTTCCCGATTTTTTCCGATTTTTTTCCGATTTTTTCCGATTTTTTCCGATTTTTTTCCGATTTTTTCCGATTTTTTTCCGATTTTTTCCCGATTTTTTCCCGATTTTTTCCCGATTTTTTCCGATTTTTTCCGATTTTTTCCGATTTTTTCCGATTTTTTTCCGATTGTTTTCGATTTTTTTTCCCGATTTTTTCCCGATTTTTTTTTTCCCGATTTTTTCCGATTTTTTCCCGATTTTTTTTTTTCCCGATTTTTTCCGATTTTTTCCGATTTTTTCCCGATTTTTTTCCGATTTTTTCCGATTTTTTTTCCGATTTTTTCCGATTTTTTTCCGATTTTTTTTCCGATTTTTTCCCGATTTTTTCCGATTTTTTTTCCGATTTTTTCCGATTTTTTCCGATTTTTTTCCGATTTTTTTCCGATTTTTCCCGATTTTTTCCGATTTTTTTCCGATTTTTTTTCCGATTTTTTCCCGATTTTTTCCGATTTTTTTTCCGATTTTTTCCGATTTTTTCCGATTTTTCCCGATTTTTTTCCGACTTTTTCCGATTTTTTCCGATTTTTTTCGATTTTTTCCGATTTTTTTCCGATTTTTTCCCGATTTTTTCCCGATTTTTTCCGATTTTTTCCGATTTTTTCCCGATTTTTTTCCGACTTTTTCCGATTTTTTCCGATTTTTTCCGATTTTTTCCGATTTTTTTCCGATTTTTTCCCGATTTTTTTCCCGATTTTTTTTTTTTCCCGATTTTTTCCGATTTTTTCCGATTTTTTTCCGATTTTTTTCTGATTTTTTTCCGATTTTTTCCGATTTTTTCCCGATTTTTTCCCGATTTTTTCAGATTTTTTTTCCGATTTTTTCTGATTTTTTTCCGATTTTTTCCGATTTTTTCCCGATTTTTTCCGATTTTTTCCGATTTTTTCCCGATTTTTTCCCGATTTTTTCCCGATTTTTTTTTTTTCCGATTTTTTCCGATTTTTTTTTTTTCCCGATTTTTTCCCGATTTTTCCCGATTTTTTCCCGATTTTTTCCGATTTTTTCCGATTTTTTCCGATTTTTTCCGATTTTTTCCGATTTTTTCCCGATTTTTTCCCGATTTTTTCCGATTTTTTTCCGATTTTTTTTCCGATTTTTTTTCCGATTTTTTTCGATTTTTTTTCCGATTTTTTCCGATTTTTCCCGATTTTTCCCGATTTTTTTCCGATTTTTTCCCGATTTTTTCCCGATTTTTTTCCGATTTTTTTTTTTTCCCGATTTTTTTCCGATTTTTTCCGATTTTTTTTTTTTCCGATTTTTTTCCGATTTTTTTCCGATTTTTCCCGATTTTTTTCCGATTTTTTTCCGATTTTTTCCGATTTTTTCCGATTTTTTCCGATTTTTTTCCGATTTTTTCCGATTTTTTCCGATTTTTTCCGATTTTTTCCGATTTTTTCCGATTTTTTCCGATTTTTTCCCGATTTTTTTCCGATTTTTTCCGATTTTTTTTCCCGATTTTTTCCCGATTTTTCCCGATTTTTTCCCGATTTTTTCCCGATTTTTTCCCGATTTTTTCCGATTTTTCCGATTTTTTCCCGATTTTTTCCCGATTTTTTCCCGATTTTTTCCGATTTTTTTCCGATTTTTTTTCCCGACTGTTTTCCCGATTTTTTCCGATTTTTTTTCCGATTTTTTCCGATTTTTCCCGATTTTTCCCGATTTTTTTCCGACTTTTCCCGATTTTTTCCGATTTTTTTCCGATTTTTTTTCCCGATTGTTTTCCCGATTTTTTCCGATTTTTTTTTTTTTCCGATTTTTTCCGATTTTTCCGATTTTTTTCCGATTTTTTCCGATTTTTTCCGATTTTTTTCCGATTTTTTCCGATTTTTTTCGATTTTTTCCGATTTTTTCCGATTTTTTCCGATTTTTTCCCGATTTTTTCCCGATTTTTTCCGATTTTTTCCGATTTTTTTCCGATTTTTTCCGATTTTTTCCGATTTTTTCCGATTTTTTCCGATTTTTTTCCGATTTTTTCCGATTTTTTTCCCGATTTTTTTCCGATTTTTTCCGATTTTTTTCCGATTTTTTTCCGATTTTTTTCCGATTTTTTCCCGATTTTTTCCCGATTTTTCCCGATTTTTTCCGATTTTTTCCCGATTTTTTCCGATTTTTTCCCGATTTTTCCCGATTTTTCCCGATTTTTTCCCGATTTTTTCCCGATTTTTTCCCGATTTTTTCCGATTTTTTTCCGATTTTTTTTCCCGATTGTTTTCCCGATTTTTTCCGATTTTTTTTCCGATTTTTTCCCGATTTTTTCCCGATTTTTTCCCGATTTTTTCCCGATTTTTTCCGATTTTTTTCCCGATTTTTTTCCGATTTTTTCCCGATTTTTTCCCGATTTTTATCTGTTTTTTTTCCGATTTTTTCCGATTTTTTCCCGATTTTTTTCCGATTTTTTCCCGATTTTTACCGATTTTTTCCCGATTTTTTCCGATTTTTTTCCGATTTTTTTTCCGATTTTTCCCGATTTTTTCCGATTTTTTCCGATTTTTTCCCGATTTTTTCCCGATTTTTTCCCGATTTTTTCCCGATTTTTTTCCGATTTTTTCCGATTTTTTTTCCGATTTTTTTTTTTCCCGATTTTTCCCGATTTTTTTCCGATTTTTTTCCGATTTTTTCCCGATTTTTTCCGATTTTTTATTTTCCCGATTTTTTCCGATTTTTTCCGATTTTTTCCGATTTTTTCCCGATTTTTACCGATTTTTTCCCGATTTTTTCCGATTTTTTCCCGATTTTTTCCGATTTTTTCCGATTTTTTTCCGATTTTTTTTCCGATTTTTTCCGATTTTTTCCGATTTTTTTTCCGATTTTTTCCGATTTTTTCCCGATTTTTTCCGATTTTTTTTTTTTTCCGATTTTTTCCCGATTTTTTCCGATTTTTTCCGATTTTTTCCGATTTTTTCCCGATTTTTTCCGATTTTTTTCCGATTTTTTCCGATTTTTCCCGATTTTTTCCCGATTTTTTTCCGATTTTTTCCGATTTTTTCCCGATTTTTTCCGATTTTTTTCCGATTTTTTCCGATTTTTTCCGATTTTTTCCCGATTTTTTCCCGATTTTTTCCGATTTTTTCCGATTTTTTCCCGATTTTTTTCCGATTTTTTCCGATTTTTTTTCCCGATTTTTTCCCGATTTTTTCCCGATTTTTTCCGATTTTTTCCCGATTTTTTCCCGATTTTTTCCGATTTTTCCCGATTTTTTCCCGATTTTTTCCCGATTTTTTCCCGATTTTTTCCGATTTTTTTCCGATTTTTTTTCCCGATTGTTTTCCCGATTTTTTCCGATTTTTTTTCCGATTTTTTCCGATTTTTCCCGATTTTTCCCGATTTTTTTCCGACTTTTCCCGATTTTTTCCGATTTTTTTCCGATTTTTTTTCCCGATTGTTTTCCCGATTTTTTCCGATTTTTTTTCCGATTTTTTCCGATTTTTCCCGATTTTTCCCGATTTTTTTCCGACTTTTTCCGATTTTTTCCGATTTTTTTCGATTTTTTCCGATTTTTTTCCGATTTTTTCCCGATTTTTTCCCGATTTTTTCCCGATTTTTTCCCGATTTTTTTCCGACTTTTTCCGATTTTTTCCGATTTTTTCCGATTTTTTCCGATTTTTTTCCGATTTTTTCCCGATTTTTTTCCCGATTTTTTTCCCGATTTTTTCCCGATTTTTTCCGATTTTTTTCCGATTTTTTTCCGATTTTTTTCCGATTTTTTCCCGATTTTTTCCCGATATTTTTCCGATTTTTTCCGATTTTTTCCGATTTTTTTTTTTCCCGATTTTTTCCCGATTTTTTCCCGATTTTTTCCCGATTTTTCCCGATTTTTTCCCGATTTTTTCCCGATTTTTTCCCGATTTTTTCCGATTTTTTTCCGATTTTTTTTCCCGATTGTTTTCCCGATTTTTTCCGATTTTTTTTCCGATTTTTTCCGATTTTTTCCCGATTTTTTCCCGATTTTTTCCGATTTTTTCCGATTTTTTTCCGATTTTTTTCCGATTTTTTCCGATTTTTTCCCGATTTTTATCTGTTTTTTTTCCGATTTTTTCCGATTTTTTCCGATTTTTTTCCGATTTTTTCCCGATTTTTACCGATTTTTTCCCGATTTTTTCCGATTTTTTTCCGATTTTTTTTCCCGATTTTTCCCGATTTTTTCCGATTTTTTCCGATTTTTTCCCGATTTTTTCCCGATTTTTTCCCGATTTTTTCCCGATTTTTTTCCGATTTTTTCCGATTTTTTTTCCCGATTTTTTCCCGATTTTTCCCGATTTTTTTCCGATTTTTTTCCGATTTTTTCCCGATTTTTTCCGATTTTTTCCGATTTTTTCCGATTTTTTCCGATTTTTTCCGATTTTTTCCGATTTTTTCCGATTTTTTCCGATTTTTCCCGATTTTTCCCGATTTTTTCCCGATTTTTTCCCGATTTTTTCCGATTTTTTCCGATTTTTTTCCGATTTTTTTTCCCGATTTTTTCCGATTTTTTCCGATTTTTTTTCCGATTTTTTTCCGATTTTTTTCCGATTTTTTTTTTCCGATTTTTTTTTTTTCCGATTTTTTCCGATTTTTCCCGATTTTTTCCCGATTTTTTTCCGATTTTTTCCCGATTTTTTCCGATTTTTTTCCGATTTTTTTTTCCGATTTTTTCCCGATTTTTTCCCGATTTTTCCCGATTTTTTCCCGATTTTTTTCCGATTTTTTCCCGATTTTTTCCGATTTTTTTCCGATTTTTTTTCCCGATTGTTTTCCCGATTTTTTCCGATTTTTTTTCCGATTTTTTCCGATTTTTCCCGATTTTTCCCGATTTTTTTCCGATTTTTTCCGATTTTTTCCGATTTTTTTCGATTTTTTCCGATTTTTTTCCGATTTTTTCCCGATTTTTTCCCGATTTTTTCCGATTTTTTTCCGATTTTTTCCCGATTTTTTTCCGACTTTTTCCGATTTTTTCCGATTTTTTCCGATTTTTTCCGATTTTTTTCCGATTTTTTCCCGATTTTTTTCCCGATTTTTTTCCCGATTTTTTCCCGATTTTTTCCGATTTTTTTCCGATTTTTTTCCGATTTTTTTCCGATTTTTTTCCGATTTTTTCCCGATATTTTCCCGATTTTTTCCGATTTTTTCCCGATTTTTTCCGATTTTTTCCCGATTTTTCCCGATTTTTCCCGATTTTTTCCCGATTTTTTCCCGATTTTTTCCCGATTTTTTCCGATTTTTTTCCGATTTTTTTTCCCGATTGTTTTCCCGATTTTTTCCGATTTTTTTTCCGATTTTTTCCGATTTTTTCCCGATTTTTTCCCGATTTTTTCCCGATTTTTTCCGATTTTTTTCCCGATTTTTTTCCGATTTTTTCCCGATTTTTTCCCGATTTTTATCTGTTTTTTTTCCGATTTTTTCCGATTTTTTCCCGATTTTTTTCCGATTTTTTCCCGATTTTTACCGATTTTTTCCCGATTTTTTCCGATTTTTTTCCGATTTTTTTTCCCGATTTTTCCCGATTTTTTCCGATTTTTTCCGATTTTTTCCGATTTTTTCCCGATTTTTTCCCGATTTTTTCCCGATTTTTTTTTTTTCCGATTTTTTCCGATTTTTTTTCCCGATTTTTTCCCGATTTTTCCCGATTTTTTCCCGATTTTTTCCCGATTTTTTCCCGATTTTTTCCGATTTTTTCCGATTTTTTTTTTTTCCCGATTTTTTTCCGATTTTTTCCGATTTTTTTTTTTTCCCGATTTTTTCCCGATTTTTCCCGATTTTTCCCGATTTTTTTCCGACTTTTTCCGATTTTTTCCGATTTTTTCCGATTTTTTCCGATTTTTTTCCGATTTTTTCCCGATTTTTTTCCCGATTTTTTTCCCGATTTTTTCCCGATTTTTTCCGATTTTTTTCCGATTTTTTTCCGATTTTTTTCCGATTTTTTCCGATTTTTTCCCGATATTTTCCCGATTTTTTCCGATTTTTTTCCGATTTTTTCCGATTTTTTCCCGATTTTTCCCGATTTTTCCCGATTTTTTCCCGATTTTTTCCCGATTTTTTCCCGATTTTTTCCGATTTTTTTCCGATTTTTTTTCCCGATTGTTTTCCCGATTTTTTCCGATTTTTTTTCCGATTTTTTCCCGATTTTTTCCGATTTTTTCCGATTTTTTTTCCCGATTTTTTCCGATTTTTCCCGATTTTTTCCGATTTTTTCCCGATTTTTTCCCGATTTTTTCCGATTTTTTTCCGATTTTTTTCCGATTTTTTCCCGATTTTTCCGATTTTTCCCGATTTTTTCCCGATTTTTTCCCGATTTTTTCCCGATTTTTTCCGATTTTTTTCCGATTTTTTTTTTTTTCCCGATTTTTTCCCGATTTTTTCCGATTTTTTTTTTTTCCGATTTTTTCCGATTTTTCCCGATTTTTTCCGATTTTTTTCCGATTTTTTTCCGATTTTTTCCGATTTTTTCCGATTTTTTTCCGATTTTTTCCCGATTTTTTCCCGATTTTTTCCGATTTTTTCCGATTTTTTTCCGATTTTTTCCGATTTTTTCCGATTTTTTCCGATTTTTTCCGATTTTTTTCCGATTTTTTCCGATTTTTTTTTTTCCCGATTTTTTTCCCGATTTTTTCCCGATTTTTTCCGATTTTTTTCCGATTTTTTTCCGATTTTTTTTCCCGATTGTTTTCCCGATTTTTTCCGATTTTTTTTCCGATTTTTTCCCGATTTTTTCCCGATTTTTTCCCGATTTTTTCCCGATTTTTTCCGATTTTTTTCCCGATTTTTTCCCGATTTTTTCCCGATTTTTTCCCGATTTTTTCCGATTTTTTTTCCGATTTTTTCCGATTTTTCCCGATTTTTCCCGATTTTTTTCCGACTTTTTCCGATTTTTTCCGATTTTTTCAGATTTTTTTCCGATTTTTTTTTTTCCGATTTTTTCCGATTTTTTCCGATTTTTTCCGATTTTTTTCCGACTTTTTCCGATTTTTTCCGATTTTTTCCGATTTTTTCCGATTTTTTTCCGATTTTTTCCCGATTTTTTTCCCGATTTTTTTCCCGATTTTTTCCCGATTTTTTCCGATTTTTTTCCGATTTTTTTCCGATTTTTTTTCCCGATTGTTTTCCCGATTTTTTCCGATTTTTTTTCCGATTTTTTCCGATTTTTTCCCGATTTTTTCCCGATTTTTTCCCGATTTTTTCCGATTTTTTTCCGATTTTTTCCCGATTTTTTCCCGATTTTTTCCCGATTTTTATCTGTTTTTTTTCCGATTTTTTCCGATTTTTTCCCGATTTTTTTCCCGATTTTTTCCCGATTTTTTCCCGATTTTTTCCCGATTTTTATCTGTTTTTTTTCCGATTTTTTTCCCGATTTTTTCCCGATTTTTTCCCGATTTTTTCCCGATTTTTATCTGTTTTTTTTCCGATTTTTTCCCGATTTTTTCCGATTTTTTTCCGATTTTTTTTCCCGATTTTTCCCGATTTTTTCCGATTTTTTCCGATTTTTTCCCGATTTTTTCCCGATTTTTTCCCGATTTTTTCCCGATTTTTTCCCGATTTTTTTCCGATTTTTTCCGATTTTTTTTTTTCCCGATTTTTTCCCGATTTTTTCCGATTTTTTTCCGATTTTTTTTCCCGATTGTTTTCCCGATTTTTTCCGATTTTTTTTCCGATTTTTTCCGATTTTTCCCGATTTTTCCCGATTTTTTTCCGACTTTTCCCGATTTTTTCCGATTTTTTTCCGATTTTTTTTCCCGATTGTTTTCCCGATTTTTTCCGATTTTTTTTCCGATTTTTTCCGATTTTTCCCGATTTTTCCCGATTTTTTTCCGACTTTTTCCGATTTTTTCCGATTTTTTCCGATTTTTTTCCGATTTTTTCCCGATTTTTATCTGTTTTTTTTCCGATTTTTTCCGATTTTTTCCCGATTTTTTTCCGATTTTTTTTTTTACCGATTTTTTCCCGATTTTTTCCGATTTTTTTCCGATTTTTTTTCCGATTTTTCCCGATTTTTTCCGATTTTTTCCGATTTTTTTCCGATTTTTTCCCGATTTTTTCCCGATTTTTTCCGATTTTTTCCCGATTTTTTCCGATTTTTTCCGATTTTTTCCGATTTTTTTTTTTCCCGATTTTTTTCCGATTTTTTCCGATTTTTTTTCCCGATTTTTTCCCGATTTTTCCCGATTTTTTCCGATTTTTTCCGATTTTTTCCGATTTTTTCCGATTTTTTCCGATTTTTTCCCGATTTTTTTCCGATTTTTTCCGATTTTTTTTCCGATTTTTTCCCGATTTTTTTTTTCCGATTTTTTCCCGATTTTTTCCCGATTTTTTCCCGATTTTTTCCGATTTTTTTCCGATTTTTTTCCCGATTGTTTTCCCGATTTTTTCCGATTTTTTTTCCGATTTTTTCCGATTTTTCCCGATTTTTTCCCGATTTTTTTCCGATTTTTTCCGATTTTTTCCGATTTTTTCCGATTTTTTCCGATTTTTTTCCGATTTTTTTCCGATTTTTTCCCGATTTTTTCCCGATTTTTTCCGATTTTTTTCCGATTTTTTTCCGATTTTTTTCCGATTTTTTTTCCCGATTGTTTTCCCGATTTTTTCCGATTTTTTTTCCGATTTTTTCCGATTTTTTCCGATTTTTTCCCGATTTTTTCCGATTTTTTCCGATTTTTTTCCCGATTTTTTTCCGATTTTTTCCCGATTTTTTCCCGATTTTTATCTGTTTTTTTTCCGATTTTTTCCGATTTTTTCCCGATTTTTTTCCGATTTTTTCCCCCGATTTTTTCCGATTTTTTCCGATTTTTTTCCGATTTTTTTTCCGATTTTTCCCGATTTTTTCCGATTTTTTCCCGATTTTTTCCGATTTTTTCCGATTTTTTTCCGATTTTTTCCGATTTTTTCCCGATTTTTTCCGATTTTTTCCCGATTTTTTCCCGATTTTTTCCGATTTTTTTCCGATTTTTTCCGATTTTTTTTCCGATTTTTTCCCGATTTTTTTTTTCCGATTTTTTCCCGATTTTTTCCGATTTTTTCCGATTTTTTCCGATTTTCCCCGATTTTTTCCCGATTTTTTCCGATTTTTTCCCGATTTTTTCCGATTTTTTTCCGATTTTTTTTCCCGACTGTTTTCCCGATTTTTTCCGATTTTTTTTCCGATTTTTTCCGATTTTTCCCGATTTTTCCCGATTTTTTTCCGATTTTTTCCCGATTTTTTCCGATTTTTTTCCGATTTTTTTTTTTTCCCGATTGTTTTCCCGATTTTTTCCGATTTTTTTTCCGATTTTTTTCCGATTTTTCCCGATTTTTCCCGATTTTTTTCCGACTTTTTCCGATTTTTTCCGATTTTTTTCGATTTTTTCCGATTTTTTCCCGATTTTTTCCGATTTTTTTCCGATTTTTTCCCGATTTTTTCCGATTTTTTCCCGATTTTTTCCCGATTTTTTTCCGATTTTTTCCGATTTTTTTTCCGATTTTTTCCGATTTTTTTCCCGATTTTTTCCCGATTTTTTCCCGATTTTTTCCCGATTTTTTCCGATTTTTCCCGATTTTTTCCCGATTTTTTCCCGATTTTTTCCCGATTTTTTCCGATTTTTTTCCGATTTTTTTTCCCGACTGTTTTCCCGATTTTTTCCGATTTTTTTTCCGATTTTTTCCGATTTTTCCCGATTTTTCCCGATTTTTTTCCGACTTTTCCCGATTTTTTCCGATTTTTTTCCGATTTTTTTTCCCGATTGTTTTCCCGATTTTTTCCGATTTTTTTTCCGATTTTTTCCGATTTTTCCCGATTTTTCCCGATTTTTTTCCGACTTTTTCCGATTTTTTCCGATTTTTTTCGATTTTTTCCGATTTTTTTCCGATTTTTTCCCGATTTTTTCCCGATTTTTTCCCGATTTTTTCCCGATTTTTTCCGATTTTTTTCCGACTTTTTCCGATTTTTTCCGATTTTTTCCGATTTTTTCCGATTTTTTTCCGATTTTTTCCCGATTTTTTTCCCGATTTTTTTCCCGATTTTTTCCCGATTTTTTCCGATTTTTTTCCGATTTTTTTCCGATTTTTTTCCGATTTTTTCCCGATTTTTTCCCGATATTTTCCCGATTTTTTCCGATTTTTTCCGATTTTTTCCGATTTTTTTCCGATTTTTCCCGATTTTTCCCGATTTTTTCCGATTTTTTTCCGATTTTTTCCCGATTTTTTCCGATTTTTTTCCGATTTTTTTTCCCGATTGTTTTCCCGATTTTTTCCGATTTTTTTTCCGATTTTTTCCGATTTTTTCCCGATTTTTTCCCGATTTTTTCCGATTTTTTCCGATTTTTTTCCCGATTTTTTTCCGATTTTTTCCCGATTTTTTCCCGATTTTTATCTGTTTTTTTTCCGATTTTTTCCGATTTTTTCCCGATTTTTTTCCGATTTTTTCCCGATTTTTACCGATTTTTTCCCGATTTTTTCCGATTTTTTTCCGATTTTTTTTCCCGATTTTTCCCGATTTTTTCCGATTTTTTCCGATTTTTTCCGATTTTTTCCCGATTTTTTCCCGATTTTTTCCCGATTTTTTCCGATTTTTTTCCGATTTTTTCCGATTTTTTTTCCGATTTTTTCCCGATTTTTCCCGATTTTTTCCGATTTTTTCCCGATTTTTTCCCGATTTTTTCCGATTTTTTCCGATTTTTTTTCCCGATTTTTTTCCGATTTTTTCCGATTTTTTTTCCCGATTTTTTCCCGATTTTTCCCGATTTTTCCCGATTTTTTTCCGATTTTTTCCGATTTTTTCCGATTTTTTCCGATTTTTTCCGATTTTTTTCCGATTTTTTCCCGATTTTTTTCCCGATTTTTTCCCGATTTTTTCCCGATTTTTTCCGATTTTTTTCCGATTTTTTTCCGATTTTTTTCCGATTTTTTCCCGATTTTTTCCCGATATTTTCCCGATTTTTTCCGATTTTTTCCCGATTTTTTCCGATTTTTTCCCGATTTTTCCCGATTTTTCCCGATTTTTTCCCGATTTTTTCCCGATTTTTTCCGATTTTTTCCGATTTTTTTCCGATTTTTTTTTTTTCCCGATTGTTTTCCCGATTTTTTCCGATTTTTTTTCCGATTTTTTCCCGATTTTTTCCGATTTTTTCCGATTTTTTTTCCCGATTTTTTCCCGATTTTTCCCGATTTTTTCCCGATTTTTTCCCGATTTTTTCCCGATTTTTTCCGATTTTTTTCCGATTTTTTTTCCGATTTTTTCCCGATTTTTCCCGATTTTTCCCGATTTTTTCCCGATTTTTTCCCGATTTTTTCCCGATTTTTTCCGATTTTTTTCCGATTTTTTTTCCCGATTGTTTTCCCGATTTTTTCCGATTTTTTTTCCGATTTTTTCCGATTTTTCCCGATTTTTCCCGATTTTTTTCCGACTTTTTCCGATTTTTTCCGATTTTTTTCGATTTTTTCCGATTTTTTTCCGATTTTTTCCGATTTTTTCCGATTTTTTCCCGATTTTTTCCCGATTTTTTTCCGACTTTTTCCGATTTTTTCCGATTTTTTCCGATTTTTTCCGATTTTTTTCCGATTTTTTCCGATTTTTTTCCCGATTTTTTTCCCGATTTTTTCCCGATTTTTTCCGATTTTTTTCCGATTTTTTTCCGATTTTTTCCGATTTTTTCCCGATATTTTCCCGATTTTTTCCGATTTTTTCCCGATTTTTTCCGATTTTTTCCCGATTTTTCCCGATTTTTCCCGATTTTTTCCCGATTTTTTCCCGATTTTTTCCCGATTTTTTCCGATTTTTTTCCGATTTTTTTTCCCGATTGTTTTCCCGATTTTTTCCGATTTTTTTTCCGATTTTTTCCCGATTTTTTCCCGATTTTTTCCCGATTTTTTCCCGATTTTTTCCGATTTTTTTCCCGATTTTTTTCCGATTTTTTCCCGATTTTTTCCCGATTTTTATCTGTTTTTTTTCCGATTTTTTCCGATTTTTTCCCGATTTTTTTCCGATTTTTTCCCGATTTTTACCGATTTTTTCCCGATTTTTTCCGATTTTTTTCCGATTTTTTTTCCCGATTTTTCCCGATTTTTTCCGATTTTTTCCGATTTTTTCCCGATTTTTTCCCGATTTTTTCCCGATTTTTTCCCGATTTTTTTCCGATTTTTTCCGATTTTTTTTCCCGATTTTTTCCCGATTTTTCCCGATTTTTTCCCGATTTTTTCCCGATTTTTTCCCGATTTTTTCCGATTTTTTCCGATTTTTTTTCCCGATTTTTTTCCGATTTTTTCCGATTTTTTTTCCCGATTTTTTCCCGATTTTTCCCGATTTTTCCCGATTTTTTTCCGACTTTTTCCGATTTTTTCCGATTTTTTCCGATTTTTTCCGATTTTTTTCCGATTTTTTCCCGATTTTTTTCCCGATTTTTTCCCGATTTTTTCCCGATTTTTTCCGATTTTTTTCCGATTTTTTTCCGATTTTTTTCCGATTTTTTCCCGATTTTTTCCGATATTTTTCCGATTTTTTCCGATTTTTTCCCGATTTTTTCCGATTTTTTCCCCCGATTTTTTCCCGATTTTTCCCGATTTTTTCCCGATTTTTTTTTTTCCCGATTTTTTCCGATTTTTTCCGATTTTTTTTTTTTCCGATTTTTTTTTTTTTCCCGATTGTTTTCCCGATTTTTTCCGATTTTTTTTCCGATTTTTTTCCGATTTTTTCCCGATTTTTTCCGATTTTTTTTCCGATTTTTTCCGATTTTTCCCGATTTTTTCCCGATTTTTTCCCGATTTTTTCCGATTTTTTCCGATTTTTTTCCGATTTTTTTTCCGATTTTTTCCCGATTTTTCCCGATTTTTTCCCGATTTTTTCCCGATTTTTTCCCGATTTTTTCCGATTTTTTCCGATTTTTTTCCGATTTTTTTTCCCGATTGTTTTCCCGATTTTTTCCGATTTTTTTTCCGATTTTTTCCGATTTTTTCCGATTTTTCCCGATTTTTTTCCGATTTTTTCCGATTTTTTCCGATTTTTTCAGATTTTTTTCCGATTTTTTTCCGATTTTTTCCCGATTTTTTCCGATTTTTTCCCGATTTTTTCCGATTTTTTTCCGATTTTTTCCGATTTTTTCCGATTTTTTCCGATTTTTTTCCGATTTTTTCCCGATTTTTTTCCCGATTTTTTTCCCGATTTTTTCCCGATTTTTTCCGATTTTTTTCCGATTTTTTTCCGATTTTTTTTCCCGATTGTTTTCCCGATTTTTTCCGATTTTTTTTCCGATTTTTTCCCGATTTTTTCCCGATTTTTTCCCGATTTTTTCCCGATTTTTTCCGATTTTTTTCCCGATTTTTTTCCGATTTTTTCCCGATTTTTTCCCGATTTTTATCTGTTTTTTTTCCGATTTTTTCCGATTTTTTCCCGATTTTTTTCCGATTTTTTCCCGATTTTTACCGATTTTTTCCCGATTTTTTCCGATTTTTTTCCGATTTTTTTTCCCGATTTTTCCCGATTTTTTCCGATTTTTTCCGATTTTTTCCCGATTTTTTCCCGATTTTTTCCCGATTTTTTCCCGATTTTTTTCCGATTTTTTCCGATTTTTTTTCCGATTTTTTCCGATTTTTCCCGATTTTTTCCCGATTTTTTCCCGATTTTTTCCCGATTTTTTCCGATTTTTTCCGATTTTTTTTCCGATTTTTTTCCGATTTTTTCCGATTTTTTTTCCCGATTTTTTCCCGATTTTTCCCGATTTTTCCCGATTTTTTTCCGACTTTTTCCGATTTTTTCCGATTTTTTCCGATTTTTTCCGATTTTTTTCCGATTTTTTCCCGATTTTTTTCCCGATTGTTTTCCCGATTGTTTTCCCGATTTTTTCCGATTTTTTTCCGATTTTTTTCCGATTTTTTTCCGATTTTTTCCGATTTTTTCCCGATATTTTCCCGATTTTTTCCGATTTTTTCCCGATTTTTTCCGATTTTTTCCCGATTTTTCCCGATTTTTCCCGATTTTTTCCCGATTTTTTCCCGATTTTTTCCCGATTTTTTCCGATTTTTTTCCGATTTTTTTTCCCGATTGTTTTCCCGATTTTTTCCGATTTTTTTTCCGATTTTTTCCCGATTTTTTCCCGATTTTTTCCGATTTTTTTTCCCGATTTTTTCCCGATTTTTCCCGATTTTTTCCCGATTTTTTCCCGATTTTTTCCCGATTTTTTCCGATTTTTTTCCGATTTTTTTTCCCGATTTTTTCCCGATTTTTCCCGATTTTTCCCGATTTTTTCCCGATTTTTTCCCGATTTTTTCCCGATTTTTTCCGATTTTTTTCCGATTTTTTTTCCCGATTGTTTTCCCGATTTTTTCCGATTTTTTTTCCGATTTTTTCCGATTTTTCCCGATTTTTCCCGATTTTTTTCCGACTTTTTCCGATTTTTTCCGATTTTTTTCGATTTTTTCCGATTTTTTTCCGATTTTTTCCCGATTTTTTCCCGATTTTTTCCCGATTTTTTCCCGATTTTTTTCCGATTTTTTTCCGATTTTTTCCGATTTTTTCCGATTTTTTCCGATTTTTTTCCGATTTTTTCCGATTTTTTTCCCGATTTTTTTCCCGATTTTTTCCCGATTTTTTCCGATTTTTTTCCGATTTTTTTCCGATTTTTTCCCGATTTTTTCCCGATATTTTCCCGATTTTTTCCGATTTTTTCCCGATTTTTTCCGATTTTTTCCGATTTTTCCCGATTTTTCCCGATTTTTTCCCGATTTTTTCCCGATTTTTTCCCGATTTTTTCCGATTTTTTTCCGATTTTTTTTCCCGATTGTTTTCCCGATTTTTTCCGATTTTTTTTCCGATTTTTTCCGATTTTTTCCCGATTTTTTCCCGATTTTTTCCCGATTTTTTCCGATTTTTTTCCCGATTTTTTTCCGATTTTTTCCCGATTTTTTCCCGATTTTTATCTGTTTTTTTTCCGATTTTTTCCGATTTTTTCCCGATTTTTTTTTTTTCCGATTTTTTCCCGATTTTTACCGATTTTTTCCGATTTTTTCCGATTTTTTTCCGATTTTTTTTCCCGATTTTTCCCGATTTTTTCCGATTTTTTCCGATTTTTTCCCGATTTTTTCCCGATTTTTTCCCGATTTTTTCCCGATTTTTTTCCGATTTTTTCCGATTTTTTTTCCCGATTTTTTCCCGATTTTTCCCGATTTTTTCCCGATTTTTTCCCGATTTTTTCCCGATTTTTTCCGATTTTTTCCGATTTTTTTTCCCGATTTTTTTCCGATTTTTTCCGATTTTTTTTCCCGATTTTTTCCCGATTTTTCCCGATTTTTCCCGATTTTTTTCCGACTTTTTCCGATTTTTTCCGATTTTTTCCGATTTTTTCCGATTTTTTTCCGATTTTTTCCCGATTTTTTTCCCGATTGTTTTCCCGATTGTTTTCCCGATTTTTTCCGATTTTTTTCCGATTTTTTTCCGATTTTTTTCCGATTTTTTCCCGATTTTTTCCCGATATTTTCCCGATTTTTTCCGATTTTTTCCCGATTTTTTCCGATTTTTTCCCGATTTTTCCCGATTTTTCCCGATTTTTTCCCGATTTTTTCCGATTTTTTCCCGATTTTTTCCGATTTTTTTCCGATTTTTTTTCCCGATTGTTTTCCCGATTTTTTCCGATTTTTTTTCCGATTTTTTCCCGATTTTTTCCCGATTTTTTCCGATTTTTTTTCCCGATTTTTTCCCGATTTTTCCCGATTTTTTCCCGATTTTTTCCCGATTTTTTCCCGATTTTTTCCGATTTTTTTCCGATTTTTTTTCCCGATTTTTTCCCGATTTTTCCCGATTTTTCCCGATTTTTTCCCGATTTTTTCCCGATTTTTTCCCGATTTTTTCCGATTTTTTTCCGATTTTTTTTCCCGATTGTTTTCCCGATTTTTTCCGATTTTTTTTCCGATTTTTTCCGATTTTTCCCGATTTTTCCCGATTTTTTTCCGACTTTTTCCGATTTTTTCCGATTTTTTCAGATTTTTTTCCGATTTTTTCCCGATTTTTTCCCGATTTTTTCCCGATTTTTTCCCGATTTTTTTCCGACTTTTTCCGATTTTTTCCGATTTTTTCCGATTTTTTCCGATTTTTTTCCGATTTTTTCCCGATTTTTTTCCCGATTTTTTTCCCGATTTTTTCCCGATTTTTTCCGATTTTTTTCCGATTTTTTTCCGATTTTTTTTCCCGATTGTTTTCCCGATTTTTTCCGATTTTTTTTCCGATTTTTTCCCGATTTTTTCCCGATTTTTTCCCGATTTTTTCCCGATTTTTTCCGATTTTTTTCCCGATTTTTTCCGATTTTTTCCCGATTTTTTCCCGATTTTTATCTGTTTTTTTTCCGATTTTTTCCGATTTTTTCCCGATTTTTTTCCGATTTTTTCCCGATTTTTACTGATTTTTTCCCGATTTTTTCCGATTTTTTTCCGATTTTTTTTCCCGATTTTTCCCGATTTTTTCCGATTTTTTCCGATTTTTTTCCCGATTTTTTCCCGATTTTTTCCCGATTTTTTCCCGATTTTTTCCCGATTTTTTTCCGATTTTTTCCGATTTTTTTTCCCGATTTTTTCCCGATTTTTCCCGATTTTTTCCCGATTTTTTCCCGATTTTTTCCCGATTTTTTCCGATTTTTTCCGATTTTTTTTCCCGATTTTTTTCCGATTTTTTCCGATTTTTTTTCCCGATTTTTTCCCGATTTTTCCCGATTTTTCCCGATTTTTACCCGATTTTTTCCCGATTTTTTCCCGATTTTTTCCGATTTTTTTCCGATTTTTTTTCCCGATTGTTTTCCCGATTTTTTCCGATTTTTTTTCCGATTTTTTCCGATTTTTCCCGATTTTTCCCGATTTTTTTCCGACTTTTTCCGATTTTTCCCGATTTTTTCCGATTTTTTCAGATTTTTTTCCGATTTTTTCCCGATTTTTTCCCGATTTTTTCCCGATTTTTTCCCGATTTTTTCCCGATTTTTTTCCGACTTTTTCCGATTTTTTTCCGATTTTTTTTCCCGATTGTTTTCCCGATTTTTTCCGATTTTTTTTCCGATTTTTTCCCGATTTTTTCCCGATTTTTTCCCGATTTTTTCCCGATTTTTTCCGATTTTTTCCCGATTTTTTCCCGATTTTTATCTGTTTTTTTCCGATTTTTTTGCAAATCATGTTTGGTTGAACTGGATACAATGTTTTAAACATAACTGTTCAAACTATGGACGATTTTCAGCAAGTTGCAGCATTTGAACTACAAGAAATAACCACTTTTCCAATAAACAAGGTCTAAATCATGTTTGGTTGCACTCTGCATACAATGTTTTAAACATAACTGTTCAAACTAGATGATCGGGACACTATGGACGATTTCAGCAAGTTGTAGCAATTGAACTACAGACATAACCACTTTTCCAATAAACAAGGTCTAAATCATGTTTGGTTGCACTTTGCATACAATGTTTTAAACATAACTGTTCAAACTAGACACTATGGATGATTTTCAGCAAGTTGCAGCAATTGAACTACAGAAATAACCACTTTTCCATTAAACAAGGTCTAAATCATGTTTGGTTGCACTCTGGATACAATGTTTTAAACATAACTGTTCAAACTATGGACGATTTTCAGCAAGTTGCAGCAATTGAACTACAGAAATAACCACTTTTCCATTAAACAAGGGTCCAAATCATGTTTGGTTGCACTCTGGATACAATGTTTTAAACATAACTGTTCAAACTATGGACGATTTTCAGCAAGTTGCAGAAATAACCACTTTTCCATTATACAAGGTCCAAATCATGTTTGGTTGCACTCTGGATACAATGTATTAAACATAACTGTTCAAACTATGGACGATTTTCAGCAAGTTGCAGCAATTGAACTACAGAAATAACCACTTTTCCATTAAACAAGGTCTAAATCATGTTTGGTTGCACTCTGGATACAATGTTTTAAACATAACTGTTCAAACTATGGACGATTTTCAGCAAGTTGCAGCAATTGAACTACAAGAAATAACCACTTTTCCAATAAACAAGGTCCAAATCATGTTTGGTTGCACTCTGGATACAATGTTTTAAACATAACTGTTCAAACTAGATGATCGGGACACTATGGGACGATTTTCAGCAAGTTGCAGCAATTCAACTACAGAAATAACCACTTTTCCAATAAACAAGGTCTAAATCATGTTTGGTTGCACTCTGCATACAATGTTTTAAACATAACTGTTCAAACAAGATGATCGGGACACTATGGACGATCTTCAGCAAGTTGCAGCAATTGAACTACAAGAAATAACCACTTTTCCAATAAACAAGGTCCAAATCATGTTTGGTTGCACTCTGGATACAATGTTTTAAACATAACTGTTCAAACTATGGACGATTTTTCAACAAGTTGCAGCAATTGAATTACAGAAATAACCACTTTTTCATTAAACAAGGTCTAAATCATGTTTGGCTGCATTCTGGAAGTAAATTTTTTACAGAGATGTTAGGATGATAGGAACATTGTGCCCAATTTTCAGCAAGTTGCAGCAATTGAACTACAGAAATAACCACTTTAACCTTGTTTATTGGAAAAGTGGTTATTTCTGTAGTTCAAGTGCTGCAACTTGCTGAAAATCGTCCATTGTTTGAACAGTTATGTTTAAAACATTGTATCCAGAGTGCAACCAAACATGATTTAGACCTCGTTTAATGGAAAAGTGGTTATTTCTGTAGTTCAATTGCTTCAACTTGCTGAAAATCGTCCATAGTTTGAACACTTATGTTTAAAACATTGTATCCAGAATGCAGCCAAACATGATTTAAGCCTTGTTTAATGGAAAAGTGGTTATTTCTGTTGTTCAATTGCTGCAACTTGCTGAAGATCATCCATAGTGTCTAGTTTGAACAGTTATGTTTAAAACATTGTATCCAGAGTGCAACCAAACATGATTTAGACCTTGTTTAATGGAAAAGTGGTTATTTCTGTAGTTCAAGTGCTGCAACTTGCTGAAAATCGTCCATAGTTTGAACAGTTATGTTTAAAACATTGTATCCAGAGTGCAACCAAACATGATTTAGACCTCGTTTAATGGAAAAGTGGTTATTTCTGTAGTTCAAGTGCTGCAACTTGCTGAAAATCGTCCATAGTTTGAACAGTTATGTTTAAAACATTGTGTCCAGAGTGCAACCAAACATGATTTAGACCTCGTTTAATGGAAAAGTGGTTATTTCTGTAGTTCAAGTGCTGCAACTTGCTGAAAATCGTCCATAGTTTGAACAGTTATGTTTAAAACATTGTATCCAGAGTGCAACCAAACATGATTTAGACCTCGTTTAATGGAAAAGTGGTTATTTCTGTAGTTCAAGTGCTTCAACTTGCTGAAAATCGTCCATAGTTTGAACAGTTATGTTTAAAACATTGTATCCAGAGTGCAACCAAACATGATTTAGACCTTGTTTAATGGAAAAGTGGTTATTTCTGTAGTTCAATTGCTGCAACTTGCTGAAGATCATCCATAGTTTGAACAGTTATGTTTAAAACATTGTTTCCAGAGTGCAACCAAACATGATTTAGACCTCGTTTAATGGAAAAGTGGTTATTTCTGTAGTTCAAGTGCTTCAACTTGCTGAAAATCGTCCATAGTTTGAACAGTTATGTTTAAAACATTGTATCCAGAGTGCAACCAAACATGATTTAGACCTCGTTTAATGGAAAAGTGGTTATTTCTGTAGTTCAAGTGCTGCAACTTGCTGAAAATCGTCCATAGTTTGAACAGTTATGTTTAAAATATTGTATCCAGAGTACAACCAAACATGATTTAGACCTCGTTTAATGGAAAAGTGGTTATTTCTGTAGTTCAAGTGCTGCAACTTGCTGAAAATCGTCCATAGTTTGAACAGTTATGTTTAAAACATTGTAGCCAGAGTGCAACCAAACATGATTTAGACCTTGTTTAATGGAAAAGTGGTTATTTTTGTAGTTCAATTGCTTCAACTTGCTGAAAATCGTCCATAGTTTGAACAGTTATGTTTAAAACATTGTATCCTGAATGCAGCCAAACATGATTTAAGCCTTGTTTAATGGAAAAGTGGTTATTTCTGTAGTTCAATTGCTCCAACTTGCTGAAAATCGTCCATAGTTTGAACAGTTATGTTTAAAACATTGTATCCAGAGTGCAACCAAACATGATTTAGACCTCGTTTAATGGAAAAGTGGTTATTTCTGTAGTTCAAGTGCTGCAACTTGCTGAAAATCGTCCATAGTTTGAACAGTTATGTTTAAAACATTGTAGCCAGAGTGCACCCAAACATGATTTGGACCTTGTTTAATGGAAAAGTGGTTATTTCTGTAGTTCAATTGCTGCAACTTGCTGAAGATCATCCATAGTGTCTAGTTTGAACAGTTATGTTTAAAACGTTGTATCCAGAGTGCTACCAAACATGATTTAGACCTCGTTTAATGGAAAAGTGGTTATTTCTGTAGTTCAAGTGCTTCAACTTGCTGAAAATCGTCCATAGTTTGAACAGTTATGTTTAAAACATTGTATCCAGAATGCAGCCAAACATGATTTAAGCCTTGTTTAATGGAAAAGTGGTTATTTCTGTAGTTCAAGTGCTTCAACTTGCTGAAAATCGTCCATTGTTTGAACAGTTATGTTTAAAATATTGTATCCAGAGTGCAACCAAACATGATTTAGACCTCGTTTAATGGAAAAGTGGTTATTTCTGTAGTTCAAGTGCTGCAACTTGCTGAAAATCGTCCATAGTTTGAACAGTTATGTTTAAAACATTGTTTCCAGAGTGCAACCAAACATGATTTAGACCTCGTTTAATGGAAAAGTGGTTATTTCTGTAGTTCAAGTGCTTCAACTTGCTGAAAATCGTCCATAGTTTGAACAGTTATGTTTAAAACATTGTATCCAGAGTGCAACCAAACATGATTTAGACCTCGTTTAATGGAAAAGTGGTTATTTCTGTAGTTCAAGTGCTGCAACTTGCTGAAAATCGTCCATAGTTTGAACAGTTATGTTTAAAATATTGTATCCAGAGTACAACCAAACATGATTTAGACCTCGTTTAATGGAAAAGTGGTTATTTCTGTAGTTCAAGTGCTGCAACTTGCTGAAAATCGTCCATAGTTTGAACAGTTATGTTTAAAACATTGTAGCCAGAGTGCAACCAAACATGATTTAGACCTTGTTTAATGGAAAAGTGGTTATTTTTGTAGTTCAATTGCTTCAACTTGCTGAAAATCGTCCATAGTTTGAACAGTTATGTTTAAAACATTGTATCCTGAATGCAGCCAAACATGATTTAAGCCTTGTTTAATGGAAAAGTGGTTATTTCTGTAGTTCAATTGCTCCAACTTGCTGAAAATCGTCCATAGTTTGAACAGTTATGTTTAAAACATTGTATCCAGAGTGCAACCAAACATGATTTAGACCTCGTTTAATGGAAAAGTGGTTATTTCTGTAGTTCAAGTGCTGCAACTTGCTGAAAATCGTCCATAGTTTGAACAGTTATGTTTAAAACATTGTAGCCAGAGTGCACCCAAACATGATTTGGACCCTGTTTAATGGAAAAGTGGTTATTTCTGTAGTTCAATTGCTGCAACTTGCTGAAGATCATCCATAGTGTCTAGTTTGAACAGTTATGTTTAAAACGTTGTATCCAGAGTGCTACCAAACATGATTTAGACCTCGTTTAATGGAAAAGTGGTTATTTCTGTAGTTCAAGTGCTTCAACTTGCTGAAAATCGTCCATAGTTTGAACAGTTATGTTTAAAACATTGTATCCAGAATGCAGCCAAACATGATTTAAGCCTTGTTTAATGGAAAAGTGGTTATTTCTGTAGTTCAAGTGCTTCAACTTGCTGAAAATCGTCCATAGTTTGAACAGTTATGTTTAAAATATTGTATCCAGAGTGCAACCAAACATGATTTAGACCTCGTTTAATGGAAAAGTGGTTATTTCTGTAGTTCAAGTGCTGCAACTTGCTGAAAATCGTCCATAGTTTGAACAGTTATGTTTAAAACATTGTTTCCAGAGTGCAACCAAACATGATTTAGACCTCGTTTAATGGAAAAGTGGTTATTTCTGTAGTTCAAGTGCTTCAACTTGCTGAAAATCGTCCATAGTTTGAACAGTTATGTTTAAAACATTGTATCCAGAGTGCAACCAAACATGATTTAGACCTCGTTTAATGGAAAAGTGGTTATTTCTGTAGTTCAAGTGCTGCAACTTGCTGAAAATCGTCCATAGTTTGAACAGTTATGTTTAAAATATTGTATCCAGAGTACAACCAAACATGATTTAGACCTCGTTTAATGGAAAAGTGGTTATTTCTGTAGTTCAAGTGCTGCAACTTGCTGAAAATCGTCCATAGTTTGAACAGTTATGTTTAAAACATTGTAGCCAGAGTGCAACCAAACATGATTTAGACCTTGTTTAATGGAAAAGTGGTTATTTTTGTAGTTCAATTGCTTCAACTTGCTGAAAATCGTCCATAGTTTGAACAGTTATGTTTAAAACATTGTATCCTGAATGCAGCCAAACATGATTTAAGCCTTGTTTAATGGAAAAGTGGTTATTTCTGTAGTTCAATTGCTCCAACTTGCTGAAAATCGTCCATAGTTTGAACAGTTATGTTTAAAACATTGTATCCAGAGTGCAACCAAACATGATTTAGACCTCGTTTAATGGAAAAGTGGTTATTTCTGTAGTTCAAGTGCTGCAACTTGCTGAAAATCGTCCATAGTTTGAACAGTTATGTTTAAAACATTGTAGCCAGAGTGCACCCAAACATGATTTGGACCTTGTTTAATGGAAAAGTGGTTATTTCTGTAGTTCAATTGCTGCAACTTGCTGAAGATCATCCATAGTGTCTAGTTTGAACAGTTATGTTTAAAACGTTGTATCCAGAGTGCTACCAAACATGATTTAGACCTCGTTTAATGGAAAAGTGGTTATTTCTGTAGTTCAAGTGCTTCAACTTGCTGAAAATCGTCCATAGTTTGAACAGTTATGTTTAAAACATTGTATCCAGAATGCAGCCAAACATGATTTAAGCCTTGTTTAATGGAAAAGTGGTTATTTCTGTAGTTCAAGTGCTTCAACTTGCTGAAAATCGTCCATAGTTTGAACAGTTATGTTTAAAATATTGTATCCAGAGTGCAACCAAACATGATTTAGACCTCGTTTAATGGAAAAGTGGTTATTTCTGTAGTTCAAGTGCTGCAACTTGCTGAAAATCGTCCATAGTTTGAACAGTTATGTTTAAAACATTGTTTCCAGAGTGCAACCAAACATGATTTAGACCTCGTTTAATGGAAAAGTGGTTATTTCTGTAGTTCAAGTGCTTCAACTTGCTGAAAATCGTCCATAGTTTGAACAGTTATGTTTAAAACATTGTATCCAGAGTGCAACCAAACATGATTTAGACCTCGTTTAATGGAAAAGTGGTTATTTCTGTAGTTCAAGTGCTGCAACTTGCTGAAAATCGTCCATAGTTTGAACAGTTATGTTTAAAATATTGTATCCAGAGTACAACCAAACATGATTTAGACCTCGTTTAATGGAAAAGTGGTTATTTCTGTAGTTCAAGTGCTGCAACTTGCTGAAAATCGTCCATAGTTTGAACAGTTATGTTTAAAACATTGTAGCCAGAGTGCAACCAAACATGATTTAGACCTTGTTTAATGGAAAAGTGGTTATTTTTGTAGTTCAATTGCTTCAACTTGCTGAAAATCGTCCATAGTTTGAACAGTTATGTTTAAAACATTGTATCCTGAATGCAGACAAACATGATTTAAGCCTTGTTTAATGGAAAAGTGGTTATTTCTGTAGTTCAATTGCTCCAACTTGCTGAAAATCGTCCATAGTTTGAACAGTTATGTTTAAAACATTGTATCCAGAGTGCAACCAAACATGATTTAGACCTCGTTTAATGGAAAAGTGGTTATTTCTGTAGTTCAATTGCTCCAACTTGCTGAAAATCGTCCATAGTTTGAACAGTTATGTTTAAAACATTGTATCCAGAGTGCAACCAAACATGATTTAGACCTCGTTTAATGGAAAAGTGGTTATTTCTGTAGTTCAAGTGCTGCAACTTGCTGAAAATCGTCCATAGTTTGAACAGTTATGTTTAAAACATTGTATCCAGAGTGCAACCAAACATGATTTAGACCTCGTTTAATGGAAAAGTGGTTATTTCTGTAGTTCAAGTGCTGCAACTTGCTGAAAATCGTCCATAGTTTGAACAGTTATGTTTAAAACATTGTATCCAGAGTGCAACCAAACATGATTTAGACCTCGTTTAATGGAAAAGTGGTTATTTCTGTAGTTCAAGTGCTGCAACTTGCTGAAAATCGTCCATAGTTTGAACAGTTATGTTTAAAACATTGTATCCAGAGTGCAACCAAACATGATATAGACCTCGTTTAATGGAAAAGTGGTTATTTCTGTAGTTCAAGTGCTGCAACTTGCTGAAAATCGTCCATAGTTTGAACAGTTATGTTTAAAACATTGTATCCAGAGTGCAACCAAACATGATTTAGACCTCGTTTAATGGAAAAGTGGTTATTTCTGTAGTTCAAGTGCTGCAACTTGCTGAAAATCGTCCATAGTTTGAACAGTTATGTTTAAAACATTGTATCCAGAGTGCAACCAAACATGATTTAGACCTCGTTTAATGGAAAAGTGGTTATTTCTGTAGTTCAAGTGCTGCAACTTGCTGAAAATCGTCCATAGTTTGAACAGTTATGTTAAAAACATTGTATCCAGAGTGCAACCAAACATGATTTAGACCTCGTTTAATGGAAAAGTGGTTATTTCTGTAGTTCAAGTGCTGCAACTTGCTGAAAATCGTCCATAGTTTGAACAGTTATGTTTAAAACATTGTATCCAGAGTGCAACCAAACATGATTTAGACCTCGTTTAATGGAAAAGTGGTTTTTCTGTAGTTCAAGTGCTTCAACTTGCTGAAAATCGTCCATAGTTTGAACAGTTATGTTTAAAACATTGTATCCAGAGTGCAACCAAACATGATTTAGACCTCGTTTAATGGAAAAGTGGTTATTTCTGTAGTTCAAGTGCTGCAACTTGCTGAAAATCGTCCATAGTTTGAACAGTTATGTTTAAAATATTGTATCCAGAGTACAACCAAACATGATTTAGACCTCGTTTAATGGAAAAGTGGTTATTTCTGTAGTTCAAGTGCTGCAACTTGCTGAAAATCGTCCATAGTTTGAACAGTTATGTTTAAAACATTGTATCCAGAGTGCAACCAAACATGATTTAGACCTTGTTTAATGGAAAAGTGGTTATTTCTGTAGTTCAATTGCTGCAACTTGCTGAAGATTATCCATAGTGTCTAGTTTGAACAGTTATGTTTAAAACATTGTATCCAGAGTGCAACCAAACATGATTTAGACCTTGTTTAATGGAAAAGTGGTTATTTCTGTCGTTCAATTGCTGCAACTTGCTGAAGATCATCCATAGTGTCTAGTTTGAACAGTTATGTTTAAAACATTGTATCCAGAGTGCACCCAAACATGATTTAGACCTTGGTTATGGAAAATGGTTATTTTCTGTAGTTCAATTGCTGCAACTTGCTGAAAATTGTCCACAATGTTCCTATCATCCTAACAGTTCTGTAAAAAAATGTACTTCCAGAGTGCAACCAAACATGATTTAGAACTTGTTTATGGAAAAGTGGCTATTTCTGTAGTTCAATTGCTCCAACTTGCTGAAAATCGTCCATAGTTTGAACAGTTATGTTTAAAACATTGTATCCAGAGTGCAACCAAACATGATTTAGACCTCGTTTAATGGAAAAGTGGTTATTTCTGTAGTTCAAGTGCTGCAACTTGCTGAAGATCATCCATAGTGTCTAGTTTGAACAGTTATGTTTAAAACATTGTATCCAGAGTGCAACCAAACATGATTTAGACCTTGTTTACAATTAGAAAAGTGGTTATTTCTGTAGTTCAATTGCTGCAACATGCTGAAAATCGTAAATAGTGTCTAGTTTGAACAGTTATGTTTAAAACGTATCCAGAGTGCAACCAAACATGATTTAGACCTTGTTTAATGGAAAAGTGGTTTTTCTGTAGTTCAATTGCTGAACTTGCTGAAAATCGTACATAGTTTGAACAGTTATGTTTAAAAAATCGGGAAAAAATCGGAAAAAATCGGAAAAAATCGGGAAAAAATCGGGAAAACAATCGGGAAAAAATCGGGAAAAAATCAGGAAAAAATCGGGAAAAAATCGAAAAAAAAACAGAAAAAAATCGGCAAAAAATCGGAAAAAATCGGAAAAAATCGGGAAAAAATCGGGAAAAAATCGGGAAAAAAATCGGAAAAAATCGGTAAAAATCGGAAAAAATCGGGAAAAAATCGGGAAAAAATCGGGAAAAAATCGGCAAAAAATCGGTAAAAAATCGGGAAAAAATCGGGAAAAAATCGGGAAAAAAAATCGGAAAAAATCGGAAAAAAATCGGAAAAAATCGGAAAAAATCGGAAAAAATCGGGAAAAAATCGGGAAAAAAAATCGGAAAAAATCGGAAAAAAATCGGGAAAAAATCGGGAAAAAATCGGGAAAAAATCGGGAAAAAATCGGGAAAAAATCGGAAAAAATCGGAAAAAATCGGGAAAAAATCGGGAAAACAATCGGGAAAAAATCGGGAAAAAATCAGGAAAAAATCGGGAAAAAAAATCGGAAAAAAATCGGAAAAAATCGGAAAAAATCGGGAAAAAATCGGGAAAAAATCGGAAAAAATCGGAAAAAAAATCGGAAAAAATCGGTAAAAATCGGAAAAAATCGGGAAAAAATCGGGAAAAAATCGGGAAAAAATCGGCAAAAAATCGGTAAAAAATCGGGAAAAAATCGGAAAAAATCGGAAAAAAAACAGAAAAAAATCGGAAAAAAATCGGAAAAAATCGGAAAAAATCGGAAAAAGTCGGAAAAAAATCGGGAAAAAATATCGGAAAAAAATCGGGAAAAATCGGGAAAAAAATCGGGAAAAAAAATCGGGAAAAAATCGGGAAAAAATCGGGAAAAAATCGGGAAAAAATCGGAAAAAATCGGAAAAAGTCGGAAAAAAATCGGGAAAAAATATCGGAAAAAATCGGAAAAAATCGGGAAAAAATCGGGAAAAAATCGGGAAAAATCGGGAAAAAATCGGGAAAAAAAATCGGGAAAAAATCGGGAAAAAATCGGGAAAACAATCGGGAAAAAAAATCGGAAAAAAATCGGAAAAAATCGGTAAAAATCGGGAAAAAATCGGAAAAAATCGGAAAAAATCGGGAAAAAATCGGGAAAAAATCGGGAAAAAATCGGCAAAAAATCGGAAAAAATCGGAAAAAATCGGGAAAAAATCGGCAAAAAATCGGGAAAAAATCGGCAAAAAATCGGGAAAAAATCGGAAAAAATCGAAAAAAAACCAGAAAAAAATCGGGAAAAAATCGGGAAAAAATCAGGAAAAAATCGGGAAAAAATCGGGAAAAAATCGGGAAAAAATCGGAAAAAAAATCGGAAAAAATCGGGAAAAAATCGGGAAAAAATCGGGAAAAAATCGGGAAAAAATCGGAAAAAATCGGAAAAAAAATCGGAAAAAATCGGTAAAAATCGGAAAAAATCGGAAAAAATCGGAAAAAATCGGAAAAAGTCGGAAAAAAATCGGGAAAAAAAATCTGAAAAAATCGGAAAAAAATCTGAAAAAAATCGGAAAAAATCGGAAAAAATCGGAAAAAATCGGAAAAAGTCGGAAAAAAATCGGGAAAAAATATCGGAAAAAAATCGGAAAAAATCGGGAAAAAATCGGGAAAAAATCGGGAAAAATCGGGAAAAAATCGGGAAAAAAATCGGGAAAAAATCGGAAAAAATCGGAAAAAATCGGAAAAAATCGGGAAAAAATCGGAAAAAAAATCGGAAAAAATCGGAAAAAAATCGGGAAAAAATCGGGAAAAAATCGGGAAAAAATCGGGAAAAAATCGGGAAAAAATCGGGAAAAAATCGGAAAAAATCGGAAAAAATCGGAAAAAATCGGGGAAAACAATCGGGAAAAAATCAGGAAAAAATCGGGAAAAAATCGGGAAAAAATCGGGAAAAAAATCGGGAAAAAAATCGGGAAAAAATCGGGAAAAAATCGGAAAAAAATCGGAAAAAATCGGAAAAAATCGGAAAAAATCGGGAAAAAATCTGGAAAAAATCGGGAAAAAATCGGGAAAAAATCGGGAAAAAATCGGGAAAAAATCGGGAAAAATCGGAAAAAATCGGGAAAAAATCGGGAAAAAATCGGGAAAAAAATCGGGAAAAAAATCGGGAAAAAATCGGGAAAAAATCGGAAAAAAATCGGAAAAAATCGGAAAAAATCGGAAAAAATCGGAAAAAATCGGGAAAAAATCGGGAAAACAATCGGGAAAAAATCAGGAAAAAATCGGGAAAAAATCGGGAAAAAATCGGGAAAAAAATCGGGAAAAAAATCGGGAAAAAATCGGGAAAAAATCGGAAAAAAATCGGAAAAAATCGGAAAAAATCGGAAAAAATCGGGAAAAAATCTGGAAAAAATCGGGAAAAAATCGGGAAAAAATCGGGAAAAAATCGGGAAAAAATCGGGAAAAAATCGGAAAAAATCTGGAAAAAATCGGGAAAAAATCGGGAAAAAATCAGGAAAAAATCGGGAAAAAATCGGGAAAAAATCGGGAAAAAAATCGGGAAAAAAATCGGGAAAAAATCGGGAAAAAATCGGAAAAAAATCGGAAAAAATCGGAAAAAATCGGAAAAAATCGGGAAAAAATCGGGAAAAAATCGGAAAAAATCTGAAAAAATCGGAAAAAATCGGAAAAAGTCGGAAAAAAATCGGGAAAAAAAATCGGAAAAAATCGGAAAAAAATCGGAAAAAATCGGAAAAAATCGGAAAAAATCGGAAAAAGTCGGAAAAAAATCGGGAAAAAATATCGGAAAAAAATCGGAAAAAATCGGGAAAAAATCGGGAAAAAATCGGGAAAAATCGGGAAAAAATCGGGAAAAAAATCGGGAAAAAAAATCGGAAAAAATCGGAAAAAAATCGACAAAAATCGGAAAAAATCGGAAAAAGTCGGAAAAAAATCGGGAAAAAATATCGGAAAAAAATCGGAAAAAATCGGGAAAAAATCGGGAAAAAATCGGGAAAAATCGGGAAAAAATCGGGAAAAAAATCGGGAAAAAATCGGAAAAAAATCGGAAAAAATCGGAAAAAATCGGAAAAAATCGGGAAAAAATCGGGAAAAAATCGGAAAAAATCTGAAAAAATCGGAAAAAATCGGAAAAAGTCGGAAAAAAATCGGGAAAAAAAATCGGAAAAAATCGGAAAAAAATCGGAAAAAATCGGAAAAAATCGGAAAAAATCGGAAAAAGTCGGAAAAAAATCGGGAAAAAATATCGGAAAAAAATCGGAAAAAATCGGGAAAAAATCGGGAAAAAATCGGGAAAAATCGGGAAAAAATCGGGAAAAAAATCGGGAAAAAAAATCGGAAAAAATCGGAAAAAAATCGACAAAAATCGGAAAAAATCGGAAAAAGTCGGAAAAAAATCGGGAAAAAATATCGGAAAAAAATCGGAAAAAATCGGGAAAAAATCGGGAAAAAATCGGGAAAAATCGGGAAAAAATCGGGAAAAAAATCGGGAAAAAATCGGAAAAAATCGGAAAAAATCGGAAAAAATCGGGAAAAAATATCGGAAAAAAATCGGAAAAAATCGGGAAAAAATCGGGAAAAAATCGGGAAAAAAATCGGGAAAAAAATCGGGAAAAAATCGGGAAAAAATCGGAAAAAAATCGGAAAAAATCGGAAAAAATCGGAAAAAATCGGGAAAAAATCGGGAAAAAATCGGAAAAAATCGGAAAAAATCGGAAAAAATCGGAAAAAATCGGGAAAAAATCGGGAAAAAATCGGGAAAAAATCAGGAAAAAATCGGGAAAAAATCGGGAAAAAATCGGGAAAAAAAATCGGGAAAAAATCGGGAAAAAATCGGGAAAACAATCGGGAAAAAAAATCGGAAAAAAATCGGAAAAAATCGGTAAAAATCGGGAAAAAATCGGAAAAAATCGGAAAAAATCGGGAAAAAATCGGGAAAAAATCGGGAAAAAATCGGCAAAAAATCGGAAAAAATCGGAAAAAATCGGGAAAAAATCGGGAAAAAATCGGGAAAAAATCGGCAAAAAATCGGGAAAAAATCGGAAAAAATCGAAAAAAAACCAGAAAAAAATCGGGAAAAAATCGGGAAAAAATCAGGAAAAAATCGGGAAAAAATCGGGAAAAAATCGGGAAAAAATCGGAAAAAAAATCGGAAAAAATCGGGAAAAAATCGGTAAAAAATCGGGAAAAAATCGGGAAAAAATCGGGAAAAATCGGGAAAAAATCGGGAAAAAAATCGGGAAAAAAAATCGGAAAAAATCGGAAAAAAATCGGAAAAAATCGGAAAAAATCGGAAAAAGTCGGAAAAAAATCGGGAAAAAATATCGGAAAAAAATCGGAAAAAATCGGGAAAAAATCGGGAAAAAATCGGGAAAAATCGGGAAAAAATCGGGAAAAAAATCGGGAAAAAATCGGAAAAAATCGGGAAAAAATCGGGAAAAAAAATCGGAAAAAATCGGAAAAAAATCGGAAAAAATCGGAAAAAATCGGAAAAAGTCGGAAAAAAATCGGGAAAAAATATCGGAAAAAAATCGGAAAAAATCGGGAAAAAATCGGGAAAAAATCGGGAAAAATCGGGAAAAAATCGGGAAAAAAATCGGGAAAAAATCGGAAAAAATCGGAAAAAATCGGAAAAAATCGGGAAAAAATCGGGAAAAAAAATCGGAAAAAATCGGAAAAAAATCGGGAAAAAATCGGGAAAAAATCGGGAAAAAATCGGGAAAAAATCGGGAAAAAATCGGGAAAAAATCGGAAAAAAAATCGGAAAAAATCGGGAAAAAATCGGGAAAAAATCGGAAAAAATCGGAAAAAAAATCGGAAAAAATCGGTAAAAATCGGAAAAAATCGGGAAAAAATCGGGAAAAAATCGGCAAAAAATCGGTAAAAAATCGGGAAAAAATCGGAAAAAATCGGAAAAAAAACAGAAAAAAATCGGAAAAAAATCGGAAAAAATCGGGAAAAAAAATCGGGAAAAAATCGGGAAAAAATCGGAAAAAAATCGGAAAAAATCGGAAAAAATCGGAAAAAATCGGGAAAAAATCGGGAAAAAATCGGAAAAAATCGGAAAAAAATCGGAAAAAATCGGAAAAAATCGGAAAAAGTCGGAAAAAAATCGGGAAAAAAAATCGGAAAAAATCGGAAAAAAATCGGAAAAAATCGGAAAAAATCGGAAAAAATCGGAAAAAATCGGAAAAAAATCGGAAAAAATCGGAAAAAATCGGAAAAAGTCGGAAAAAAATCGGGAAAAAAAATCGGAAAAAATCGGAAAAAAATCGGAAAAAATCGGAAAAAATCGGAAAAAATCGGAAAAAGTCGGAAAAAAATCGGGAAAAAAAATCGGAAAAAAATCGGAAAAAATCGGGAAAAAATCGGGAAAAAATCGGGAAAAATCGGGAAAAAATCGGGAAAAAAATCGGGAAAAAATCGGGAAAAAATCGGAAAAAATCGGAAAAAATCGGAAAAAATCGGGAAAAAATCGGGAAAAAAAATCGGAAAAAATCGGAAAAAAATCGGGAAAAAATCGGGAAAAAATCGGGAAAAAATCGGGAAAAAATCGGGAAAAAATCGGAAAAAATCGGAAAAAATCGGGAAAAAATCGGGAAAACAATCGGGAAAAAATCGGGAAAAAATCAGGAAAAAATCGGGAAAAAATCGGGAAAAAATCGGGAAAAAATCGGGAAAAAATCGGAAAAAATCGGAAAAAAAATCGGAAAAAATCGGTAAAAATCGGGAAAAAATCGGGAAAAAATCGGGAAAAAATCGGAAAAAATCGAAAAAAAACCAGAAAAAAATCGGGAAAAAATCGGGAAAAAATCGGGAAAAATCGGGAAAAAATCGGGAAAAAAAATCGGAAAAAATCGGAAAAAAAATCGGAAAAAATCGGTAAAAATCGGGAAAAAATCGGAAAAAATCGGAAAAAATCGGAAAAAATCGGAAAAATTCGGAAAAAAATCGGGAAAAAAAATCGGAAAAAATCGGAAAAAAATCGGAAAAAATCGGAAAAAATCGGAAAAAGTCGGAAAAAAATCGGGAAAAAATATCGGAAAAAAATCGGAAAAAATCGGGAAAAAATCGGGAAAAAAATCGGGAAAAAATCGGAAAAAATCGGAAAAAATCGGAAAAAATCGGGAAAAAATCGGGAAAAAAAATCGGAAAAAATCGGAAAAAAATCGGGAAAAAATCGGGAAAAAATCGGGAAAAAATCGGGAAAAAATCGGAAAAAATCGGAAAAAATCGGGAAAAAATCGGGAAAACAATCGGGAAAAAATCGGGAAAAAATCAGGAAAAAATCGGGAAAAAATCGGGAAAAAATCGGGAAAAAATCGGAAAAAAAATCGGAAAAAATCGGAAAAAATCGGAAAAAATCTGAAAAAATCGGGAAAAAATCGGGAAAAAAAATCGGAAAAAATCGGAAAAAAATCGGGAAAAAATCGGGAAAAAATCGGGAAAAAATCGGGAAAAAATCGGGAAAAAATCGGAAAAAATCGGAAAAAATCGGGAAAAAATCGGGAAAACAATCGGGAAAAAATCAGGAAAAAATCGGGAAAAAATCGGGAAAAAATCGGGAAAAAAATCGGGAAAAAAATCGGGAAAAAATCGGGAAAAAATCGGGAAAAAATCAGGAAAAAATCGGGAAAAAAATCGGGAAAAAATCGGGAAAAAATCGGAAAAAAATCGGAAAAAATCGGAAAAAATCGGAAAAAATCGGGAAAAAATCGGGAAAACAATCGGGAAAAAATCAGGAAAAAATCGGGAAAAAATCGGGAAAAAATCGGGAAAAAAATTGGGAAAAAAATCGGGAAAAAATCGGGAAAAAATCGGAAAAAAATCGGAAAAAATCGGAAAAAATCGGAAAAAATCGGGAAAAAATCTGGAAAAAATCTGGAAAAAATCGGGAAAAAATCGGGAAAAAATCGGGAAAAAATCGGAAAAAATCGGGAAAAAATCGGGAAAAAATCGGGAAAAAATCAGGAAAAAATCGGGAAAAAATCGGGAAAAAATCGGGAAAAAAATCGGGAAAAAAATCGGGAAAAAATCGGGAAAAAATCGGAAAAAAATCGGAAAAAATCGGAAAAAATCGGAAAAAATCGGGAAAAAATCGGGAAAAAATCGGAAAAAATCGGAAAAAATCGGAAAAAATCGGAAAAAGTCGGAAAAAAATCGGGAAAAAAAATCGGAAAAAATCGGAAAAAAATCGGAAAAAATCGGAAAAAATCGGAAAAAATCGGAAAAAGTCGGAAAAAAATCGGGAAAAAATATCGGAAAAAAATCGGAAAAAATCGGGAAAAAATCGGGAAAAAATCGGGAAAAATCGGGAAAAAATCGGGAAAAAAATCGGGAAAAAAAATCGGAAAAAATCGGAAAAAAATCGGAAAAAATCGGAAAAAATCGGAAAAAGTCGGAAAAAAATCGGGAAAAAATATCGGAAAAAAATCGGAAAAAATCGGGAAAAAATCGGGAAAAAATCGGGAAAAATCGGGAAAAAATCGGGAAAAAAATCGGGAAAAAATCGGAAAAAATCGGAAAAAATCGGAAAAAATCGGGAAAAAATCGGGAAAAAAAATCGGAAAAAATCGGAAAAAAATCGGGAAAAAATCGGGAAAAAATCGGGAAAAAATCGGGAAAACAATCGGGAAAAAATCAGGAAAAAATCGGGAAAAAATCGGGAAAAAATCGGGAAAAAAATCGGGAAAAAAATCGGGAAAAAATCGGGAAAAAATCGGAAAAAAATCGGAAAAAATCGGAAAAAATCGGAAAAAATCGGGAAAAAATCGGGAAAAAATCGGGAAAAAATCGGGAAAAAATCGGGAAAAAATCGGGAAAAAATCGGAAAAAATCGGAAAAAATCGGAAAAAATCGGGAAAAAATCGGGAAAAAATCGGGAAAAAATCAGGAAAAAATCGGGAAAAAATCGGGAAAAAATCGGGAAAAAAAATCGGGAAAAAATCGGGAAAAAATCGGGAAAACAATCGGGAAAAAAAATCGGAAAAAAATCGGAAAAAATCGGTAAAAATCGGGAAAAAATCGGAAAAAATCGGAAAAAATCGGAAAAAATCGGGAAAAAATCGGGAAAAAATCGGGAAAAAATCGGCAAAAAATCGGAAAAAATCGGAAAAAATCGGAAAAAGTCGGAAAAAAATCGGGAAAAAAAATCGGAAAAAATCGGAAAAAAATCGGAAAAAATCGGAAAAAATCGGAAAAAATCGGAAAAAGTCGGAAAAAAATCGGGAAAAAATATCGGAAAAAAATCGGAAAAAATCGGGAAAAAATCGGGAAAAAATCGGGAAAAATCGGGAAAAAATCGGGAAAAAAATCGGGAAAAAAAATCGGAAAAAATCGGAAAAAAATCGGAAAAAATCGGAAAAAATCGGAAAAAGTCGGAAAAAAATCGGGAAAAAATATCGGAAAAAAATCGGAAAAAATCGGGAAAAAATCGGGAAAAAATCGGGAAAAATCGGGAAAAAATCGGGAAAAAAATCGGGAAAAAATCGGAAAAAATCGGAAAAAATCGGAAAAAATCGGGAAAAAATCGGGAAAAAAAATCGGAAAAAATCGGAAAAAAATCGGGAAAAAATCGGGAAAAAATCGGGAAAAAATCGGGAAAACAATCGGGAAAAAATCAGGAAAAAATCGGGAAAAAATCGGAAAAAATCGGGAAAAAAATCGGGAAAAAAATCGGGAAAAAATCGGGAAAAAATCGGAAAAAAATCGGAAAAAATCGGAAAAAATCGGAAAAAATCGGGAAAAAATCGGGAAAAAATCGGGAAAAAATCGGGAAAAAATCGGGAAAAAATCGGGAAAAAATCGGGAAAAAATCGGAAAAAATCGGAAAAAATCGGGAAAAAATCGGGAAAAAATCGGGAAAAAATCAGGAAAAAATCGGGAAAAAATCGGGAAAAAATCGGGAAAAAAAATCGGGAAAAAATCGGGAAAAAATCGGGAAAACAATCGGGAAAAAAAATCGGAAAAAAATCGGAAAAAATCGGTAAAAATCGGGAAAAAATCGGAAAAAATCGGAAAAAATCGGAAAAAATCGGGAAAAAATCGGGAAAAAATCGGGAAAAAATCGGCAAAAAATCGGAAAAAATCGGAAAAAATCGGGAAAAAATCGGGAAAAAATCGGGAAAAAATCGGCAAAAAATCGGGAAAAAATCGGAAAAAATCGAAAAAAAACCAGAAAAAAATCGGGAAAAAATCGGGAAAAAATCGGGAAAAAATCGGGAAAAAATCGGTAAAAAATCGGGAAAAAATCGGGAAAAAATCGGAAAAAATCGGAAAAAAAATCGGAAAAAATCGGTAAAAATCGGGAAAAAATCGGAAAAAATCGGAAAAAATCGGGAAAAAATCGGGAAAAAATCGGGAAAAATCGGGAAAAAATCGGGAAAAAATCGGGAAAAAAAATCGGGAAAAAATCGGGAAAAAATCGGGAAAACAATCGGGAAAAAAAATCGGAAAAAAATCGGAAAAAATCGGTAAAAATCGGGAAAAAATCGGAAAAAATCGGAAAAAATCGGAAAAAATCGGAAAAAGTCGGAAAAAAATCGGGAAAAAAAATCGGAAAAAATCGGAAAAAAATCGGAAAAAATCGGAAAAAATCGGAAAAAATCGGAAAAAGTCGGAAAAAAATCGGGAAAAAATATCGGAAAAAAATCGGAAAAAATCGGGAAAAAATCGGGAAAAAATCGGGAAAAATCGGGAAAAAATCGGGAAAAAAATCGGGAAAAAAAATCGGAAAAAATCGGAAAAAAATCGGAAAAAATCGGAAAAAATCGGAAAAAGTCGGAAAAAAATCGGGAAAAAATATCGGAAAAAAATCGGAAAAAATCGGGAAAAAATCGGGAAAAAATCGGGAAAAATCGGGAAAAAATCGGGAAAAAAATCGGGAAAAAATCGGAAAAAATCGGAAAAAATCGGAAAAAATCGGGAAAAAATCGGGAAAAAAAATCGGAAAAAATCGGAAAAAAATCGGGAAAAAATCGGGAAAAAATCGGGAAAAAATCGGGAAAACAATCGGGAAAAAATCAGGAAAAAATCGGGAAAAAATCGGGAAAAAATCGGGAAAAAAATCGGGAAAAAAATCGGGAAAAAATCGGGAAAAAATCGGAAAAAAATCGGAAAAAATCGGAAAAAATCGGAAAAAATCGGGAAAAAATCGGGAAAAAATCGGGAAAAAATCGGGAAAAAATCGGGAAAAAATCGGGAAAAAATCGGGAAAAAATCGGAAAAAATCGGAAAAAATCGGGAAAAAATCGGGAAAAAATCGGGAAAAAATCAGGAAAAAATCGGGAAAAAATCGGGAAAAAATCGGGAAAAAAAATCGGGAAAAAATCGGGAAAAAATCGGGAAAACAATCGGGAAAAAAAATCGGAAAAAAATCGGAAAAAATCGGTAAAAATCGGGAAAAAATCGGAAAAAATCGGAAAAAATCGGAAAAAATCGGGAAAAAATCGGGAAAAAATCGGGAAAAAATCGGCAAAAAATCGGAAAAAATCGGAAAAAATCGGGAAAAAATCGGGAAAAAATCGGGAAAAAATCGGCAAAAAATCGGGAAAAAATCGGAAAAAATCGAAAAAAAACCAGAAAAAAATCGGGAAAAAATCGGGAAAAAATCGGGAAAAAATCGGGAAAAAATCGGTAAAAAATCGGGAAAAAATCGGGAAAAAATCGGAAAAAATCGGAAAAAAAATCGGAAAAAATCGGTAAAAATCGGGAAAAAATCGGAAAAAATCGGAAAAAATCGGGAAAAAATCGGGAAAAAATCGGGAAAAATCGGGAAAAAATCGGAAAAAATCGGGAAAAAAAATCGGGAAAAAATCGGGAAAAAATCGGGAAAACAATCGGGAAAAAAAATCGGAAAAAAATCGGAAAAAATCGGTAAAAATCGGGAAAAAATCGGAAAAAATCGGAAAAAATCGGAAAAAATCGGGAAAAAATCGGGAAAAAATCGGGAAAAAATCGGCAAAAAATCGGAAAAAATCGGAAAAAATCGGGAAAAAATCGGGAAAAAATCGGGAAAAAATCGGCAAAAAATCGGGAAAAAATCGGAAAAAATCGAAAAAAAACCAGAAAAAAATCGGGAAAAAATCGGGAAAAAATCGGGAAAAAATCGGCAAAAAATCGGAAAAAAAATCGGGAAAAAAAAATCGGGAAAAAAATCGGTAAAAAATCGGGAAAAAATCGGGAAAAAATCGGAAAAAATCGGAAAAAAAAAAAATCGGAAAAAAATCGGGAAAAAATCGGAAAAAATCGGAAAAAATCGGAAAAAATCGGAAAAAAAATCGGAAAAAATCGGAAAAAAATCGGAAAAAATCGGAAAAAAAAAAGTCGGAAAAAAATCGGAAAAAATATCGGAAAAAAATCGGAAAAAATCGGGAAAAAATCGGGAAAAAATCGGGAAAAAATCGGGAAAAAAATCGGGAAAAAAATCGGGAAAAAATCGGAAAAAATCGGAAAAAATCGGAAAAAATCGGGAAAAAATCGGGAAAAAATCGGGAAAAAAAATCGGAAAAAATCGGAAAAAAATCGGGAAAAAATCGGGAAAAAATCGGGAAAACAATCGGGAAAAAATCAGGAAAAAATCGGGAAAAAATCGGAAAAAATCGGAAAAAATCGGAAAAAATCGGAAAAAGTCGGAAAAAAATCGGGAAAAAATATCGGAAAAAAATCGGAAAAAATCGGGAAAAAATCGGGAAAAAATCGGGAAAAATCGGGAAAAAATCGGGAAAAAAATCGGGAAAAAAAATCGGAAAAAATCGGAAAAAAATCGGAAAAAATCGGAAAAAATCGGAAAAAGTCGGAAAAAAATCGGGAAAAAATATCGGAAAAAAATCGGAAAAAATCGGGAAAAAATCGGGAAAAAATCGGGAAAAATCGGGAAAAAATCGGGAAAAAAATCGGGAAAAAATCGGAAAAAATCGGAAAAAATCGGAAAAAATCGGGAAAAAATCGGGAAAAAAAATCGGAAAAAATCGGAAAAAAATCGGGAAAAAATCGGGAAAAAATCGGGAAAAAATCGGGAAAACAATCGGGAAAAAATCAGGAAAAAATCGGGAAAAAATCGGGAAAAAATCGGGAAAAAAATCGGGAAAAAAATCGGAAAAAATCGGGAAAAAATCGGAAAAAAATCGGAAAAAATCGGAAAAAATCGGAAAAAATCGGGAAAAAATCTGGAAAAAATCGGGAAAAAATCGGGAAAAAATCGGGAAAAAATCGGGAAAAAATCGGGAAAAAATCGGAAAAAATCGGAAAAAATCGGGAAAAAATCGGGAAAAAATCGGGAAAAAATCAGGAAAAAATCGGGAAAAAATCGGGAAAAAATCGGGAAAAAAAATCGGGAAAAAATCGGGAAAAAATCGGGAAAACAATCGGGAAAAAAAATCGGAAAAAAATCGGAAAAAATCGGTAAAAATCGGGAAAAAATCGGAAAAAATCGGAAAAAATCGGAAAAAATCGGGAAAAAATCGGGAAAAAATCGGGAAAAAATCGGCAAAAAATCGGAAAAAATCGGAAAAAATCGGGAAAAAATCGGGAAAAAATCGGGAAAAAATCGGCAAAAAATCGGGAAAAAATCGGAAAAAATCGAAAAAAAACCAGAAAAAAATCGGGAAAAAATCGGGAAAAAATCGGGAAAAAATCGGGAAAAAATCGGTAAAAAATCGGGAAAAAATCGGGAAAAAATCGGAAAAAATCGGAAAAAAAATCGGAAAAAATCGGTAAAAATCGGGAAAAAATCGGAAAAAATCGGAAAAAATCGGGAAAAAATCGGGAAAAAATCGGGAAAAATCGGGAAAAAATCGGGAAAAAATCGGGAAAAAAAATCGGGAAAAAATCGGGAAAAAATCGGGAAAACAATCGGGAAAAAAAATCGGAAAAAAATCGGAAAAAATCGGTAAAAATCGGGAAAAAATCGGAAAAAATCGGAAAAAATCGGAAAAAATCGGGAAAAAATCGGGAAAAAATCGGGAAAAAATCGGCAAAAAATCGGAAAAAATCGGAAAAAATCGGGAAAAAATCGGGAAAAAATCGGGAAAAAATCGGCAAAAAATCGGGAAAAAATCGGAAAAAATCGAAAAAAAACCAGAAAAAAATCGGGAAAAAATCGGGAAAAAATCGGGAAAAAATCGGGAAAAAATCGGAAAAAAAATCGGAAAAAATCGGGAAAAAATCGGTAAAAAATCGGGAAAAAATCGGGAAAAAATCGGAAAAAATCGGAAAAAAAATCGGGAAAAAAATCGGGAAAAAAAATCGGAAAAAATCGGAAAAAAATCGGAAAAAATCGGAAAAAATCGGAAAAAGTCGGAAAAAAATCGGGAAAAAATATCGGAAAAAAATCGGAAAAAATCGGGAAAAAATCGGGAAAAAATCGGGAAAAAATCGGGAAAAAAATCGGGAAAAAAATCGGGAAAAAATCGGAAAAAATCGGAAAAAATCGGAAAAAATCGGGAAAAAATCGGGAAAAAATCGGGAAAAAAAATCGGAAAAAATCGGAAAAAAATCGGGAAAAAATCGGGAAAAAATCGGGAAAACAATCGGGAAAAAATCAGGAAAAAATCGGGAAAAAATCGGGAAAAAATCGGGAAAAAAATCGGGAAAAAAATCGGGAAAAAATCGGGAAAAAATCGGAAAAAAATCGGAAAAAATCGGAAAAAATCGGGAAAAAATCGGGAAAAAATCGGGAAAAAATCGGGAAAAAATCGGGAAAAAATCGGGAAAAAATCGGGAAAAAATCGGGAAAAAATCGGAAAAAATCGGGAAAAAATCGGCAAAAAATCGGAAAAAATCGGAAAAAATCGGGAAAAAATCGGGAAAAAATCGGGAAAAAATCGGCAAAAAATCGGGAAAAAATCGGAAAAAATCGAAAAAAAACCAGAAAAAAATCGGGAAAAAATCGGGAAAAAATCGGGAAAAAATCGGGAAAAAATCGGGAAAAATCGGGAAAAAATCGGGAAAAAAATCGGGAAAAAAAATCGGAAAAAATCGGAAAAAAATCGGAAAAAATCGGAAAAAATCGGAAAAAGTCGGAAAAAAATCGGGAAAAAATATCGGAAAAAAATCGGAAAAAATCGGGAAAAAATCGGGAAAAAATCGGGAAAAATCGGGAAAAAATCGGGAAAAAAATCGGGAAAAAATCGGAAAAAATCGGAAAAAATCGGAAAAAATCGGGAAAAAATCGGGAAAAAAAATCGGAAAAAATCGGAAAAAAATCGGGAAAAAATCGGAAAAAATCGGGAAAAAATCGGGAAAACAATCGGGAAAAAATCAGGAAAAAATCGGGAAAAAATCGGGAAAAAATCGGGAAAAAAATCGGGAAAAAAATCGGGAAAAAATCGGGAAAAAATCGGAAAAAAATCGGAAAAAATCGGAAAAAATCGGAAAAAATCGGGAAAAAATCGGGAAAAAATCGGGAAAAAATCGGGAAAAAATCGGGAAAAAATCGGCAAAAAATCGGGAAAAAAAATCGGAAAAAATCAGAAAAAAATCGGGAAAAAATCGGGAAAAAATCGGGAAAAAATCGGGAAAAAATCGGGAAAAAATCGGAAAAAATCGGAAAAAATCGGGAAAAAATCGGGAAAACAATCGGGAAAAAATCGGGAAAAAATCAGGAAAAAATCGGGAAAAAATCGGGAAAAAATCGGGAAAAAATCGGGAAAAAATCGGAAAAAATCGGAAAAAAAATCGGAAAAAATCGGTAAAAATCGGGAAAAAATCGGCAAAAAATCGGGAAAAAATCGGAAAAAATCGAAAAAAAACCAGAAAAAAATCGGGAAAAAATCGGGAAAAAATCGGGAAAAATCGGGAAAAAATCGGGAAAAAAAATCGGAAAAAATCGGAAAAAAAATCGGAAAAAATCGGTAAAAATCGGGAAAAAATCGGAAAAAATCGGAAAAAATCGGGAAAAAATCGGGAAAAAATCGGGAAAAAAATCGGGAAAAAAATCGGGAAAAAATCGGGAAAAAATCGGAAAAATTCGGAAAAAAATCGGGAAAAAAAATCGGAAAAAATCGGAAAAAAATCGGAAAAAATCGGAAAAAATCGGAAAAAATCGGAAAAAGTCGGAAAAAAATCGGGAAAAAATATCGGAAAAAAATCGGGAAAAAATCGGGAAAAAATCGGAAAAAATCGGAAAAAATCGGAAAAAATCGGAAAAATTCGGAAAAAAATCGGGAAAAAAAATCGGAAAAAATCGGAAAAAAATCGGAAAAAATCGGAAAAAATCGGAAAAAATCGGAAAAAGTCGGAAAAAAATCGGGAAAAAATATCGGAAAAAAATCGGAAAAAATCGGGAAAAAATCGGGAAAAAATCGGGAAAAATCGGGAAAAAATCGGGAAAAAAATCGGGAAAAAATCGGAAAAAATCGGAAAAAATCGGAAAAAATCGGGAAAAAATCGGGAAAAAAAATCGGAAAAAATCGGAAAAAAATCGGGAAAAAATCGGAAAAAATCGGTAAAAATCGGAAAAAATCGGGAAAAAATCGGGAAAAAATCGGGAAAAAATCGGCAAAAAATCGGCAAAAAATCGGGAAAAAATCGGAAAAAATCGGAAAAAAAACAGAAAAAAATCGGAAAAAAATCGGGAAAAAATCGGCAAAAAATCGGAAAAAATCGGAAAAAATCGGGAAAAAATCGGGAAAAAATCGGGAAAAAATCGGCAAAAAATCGGGAAAAAATCGGAAAAAATCGAAAAAAAACCAGAAAAAAATCGGGAAAAAATCGGGAAAAAATCGGGAAAAAATCGGGAAAAAATCGGGAAAAATCGGGAAAAAATCGGGAAAAAAAATCGGAAAAAATCGGAAAAAAATCGGAAAAAATCGGAAAAAATCGGAAAAAGTCGGAAAAAAATCGGGAAAAAATATCGGAAAAAAATCGGAAAAAATCGGGAAAAAATCGGGAAAAAATCGGGAAAAATCGGGAAAAAATCGGGAAAAAAATCGGGAAAAAATCGGAAAAAATCGGAAAAAATCGGAAAAAATCGGGAAAAAATCGGGAAAAAAAATCGGAAAAAATCGGAAAAAAATCGGGAAAAAATCGGGAAAAAATCGGGAAAAAATCGGGAAAACAATCGGGAAAAAATCAGGAAAAAATCGGGAAAAAATCGGGAAAAAATCGGGAAAAAAATCGGGAAAAAAATCGGGAAAAAATCGGGAAAAAATCGGAAAAAAATCGGAAAAAATCGGAAAAAATCGGAAAAAATCGGGAAAAAATCGGGAAAAAATCGGGAAAAAATCGGGAAAAAATCGGGAAAAAATCGGGAAAAAATCGGGAAAAAATCGGAAAAAATCGGAAAAAATCGGGAAAAAATCGGGAAAAAATCGGGAAAAAATCAGGAAAAAATCGGGAAAAAATCGGGAAAAAATCGGGAAAAAAAATCGGGAAAAAATCGGGAAAAAATCGGGAAAACAATCGGGAAAAAAAATCGGAAAAAAATCGGAAAAAATCGGTAAAAATCGGGAAAAAATCGGAAAAAATCGGAAAAAATCGGGAAAAAATCGGGAAAAAATCGGGAAAAAATCGGCAAAAAATCGGAAAAAATCGGAAAAAATCGGGAAAAAATCGGGAAAAAATCGGGAAAAAATCGGCAAAAAATCTGGAAAAAATCGGAAAAAATCGAAAAAAAACCAGAAAAAAATCGGGAAAAAATCGGGAAAAAATCAGGAAAAAATCGGGAAAAAATCGGGAAAAAATCGGGAAAAAATCGGAAAAAAAATCGGAAAAAATCGGGAAAAAATCGGGAAAAAATCGGGAAAAAATCGGGAAAAAATCGGGAAAAAATCGGGAAAAATCGGCAAAAAATCGGGAAAAAATCGGAAAAAATCGAAAAAAAACCAGAAAAAAATCGGGAAAAAATCGGGAAAAAATCAGGAAAAAATCGGGAAAAAATCGGGAAAAAATCGGGAAAAAAATCGGGAAAAAAATCGGGAAAAAATCGGGAAAAAATCGGAAAAAAATCGGAAAAAATCGGAAAAAATCGGAAAAAATCGGGAAAAAATCGGGAAAAAATCGGAAAAAATCGGAAAAAATCGGAAAAAATCGGAAAAAGTCGGAAAAAAATCGGGAAAAAAAATCTGAAAAAATCGGAAAAAAATCGGAAAAAATCGGAAAAAATCGGAAAAAATCGGAAAAAGTCGGAAAAAAATCGGGAAAAAATATCGGAAAAAAATCGGAAAAAATCGGGAAAAAATCGGGAAAAAATCGGGAAAAATCGGGAAAAAATCGGGAAAAAAATCGGGAAAAAATCGGAAAAAATCGGAAAAAATCGGAAAAAATCGGGAAAAAATCGGGAAAAAAAATCGGAAAAAATCGGAAAAAAATCGGGAAAAAATCGGGAAAAAATCGGGAAAAAATCGGGAAAAAATCGGGAAAAAATCGGGAAAAAATCGGGAAAAAATCGGAAAAAATCGGAAAAAATCGGGAAAAAATCGGGAAAACAATCGGGAAAAAATCAGGAAAAAATCGGGAAAAAATCGGGAAAAAATCGGGAAAAAAATCGGGAAAAAAATCGGGAAAAAATCGGGAAAAAATCGGAAAAAAATCGGAAAAAATCGGAAAAAATCGGAAAAAATCGGGAAAAAATCTGGAAAAAATCGGGAAAAAATCGGGAAAAAATCGGGAAAAAATCGGGAAAAAATCGGGAAAAATCGGAAAAAATCGGGAAAAAATCGGGAAAAAATCGGGAAAAAATCAGGAAAAAATCGGGAAAAAATCGGGAAAAAATCGGGAAAAAAATCGGGAAAAAAATCGGGAAAAAATCGGAAAAAATCGGAAAAAATCGGAAAAAATCGGGAAAAAAAATCGGAAAAAATCGGAAAAAAATCGGAAAAAATCGGAAAAAATCGGAAAAAGTCGGAAAAAAATCGGGAAAAAATATCGGAAAAAAATCGGAAAAAATCGGGAAAAAATCGGGAAAAAATCGGGAAAAATCGGGAAAAAATCGGGAAAAAAATCGGGAAAAAATCGGAAAAAATCGGAAAAAATCGGAAAAAATCGGGAAAAAATCGGGAAAAAAAATCGGAAAAAATCGGAAAAAAATCGGGAAAAAATCGGGAAAAAATCGGGAAAAAATCGGGAAAACAATCGGGAAAAAATCAGGAAAAAATCGGGAAAAAATCGGGAAAAAATCGGGAAAAAAATCGGGAAAAAAATCGGGAAAAAATCGGGAAAAAATCGGAAAAAAATCGGAAAAAATCGGAAAAAATCGGAAAAAATCGGGAAAAAATCGGGAAAAAATCGGGAAAAAATCGGGAAAAAATCGGGAAAAAATCGGGAAAAAATCGGGAAAAAATCGGAAAAAATCGGAAAAAATCGGGAAAAAATCGGGAAAAAATCGGGAAAAAATCAGGAAAAAATCGGGAAAAAATCGGGAAAAAATCGGGAAAAAAATCGGGAAAAAAATCGGGAAAAAATCGGGAAAAAATCGGAAAAAAATCGGAAAAAATCGGAAAAAATCGGAAAAAATCGGGAAAAAATCGGGAAAAAATCGGAAAAAATCGGAAAAAATCGGAAAAAATCGGAAAAAGTCGGAAAAAAATCGGGAAAAAAAATCGGAAAAAATCGGAAAAAAATCGGAAAAAATCGGAAAAAATCGGAAAAAATCGGAAAAAGTCGGAAAAAAATCGGGAAAAAATATCGGGAAAAAATCGGAAAAAATCGGAAAAAATCGGAAAAAATCGGGAAAAAATCGGGAAAAAAAATCGGAAAAAATCAGAAAAAAATCGGGAAAAAATCGGGAAAAAATCGGAAAAAATCGGGAAAAAATCGGGAAAAAATCGGAAAAAATCGGAAAAAATCGGGAAAAAATCGGGAAAACAATCGGGAAAAAATCGGGAAAAAATCAGGAAAAAATCGGGAAAAAATCGGGAAAAAATCGGGAAAAAATCGGGAAAAAATCGGAAAAAATCGGAAAAAAAATCGGAAAAAATCGGTAAAAATCGGGAAAAAATCGGCAAAAAATCGGGAAAAAATCGGAAAAAATCGAAAAAAAACCAGAAAAAAATCGGGAAAAAATCGGGAAAAAATCGGGAAAAATCGGGAAAAAATCGGGAAAAAAAATCGGAAAAAATCGGAAAAAAAATCGGAAAAAATCGGTAAAAATCGGGAAAAAATCGGAAAAAATCGGAAAAAATCGGGAAAAAATCGGGAAAAAATCGGGAAAAAAATCGGGAAAAAAATCGGGAAAAAATCGGGAAAAAATCGGAAAAATTCGGAAAAAAATCGGGAAAAAAAATCGGAAAAAATCGGAAAAAAATCGGAAAAAATCGGAAAAAATCGGAAAAAATCGGAAAAAGTCGGAAAAAAATCGGGAAAAAATATCGGAAAAAAATCGGGAAAAAATCGGGAAAAAATCGGGAAAAAATCGGGAAAAAATCGGAAAAAAATCGGAAAAAATCGGAAAAAATCGGAAAAAATCGGGAAAAAATCGGGAAAAAATCGGGAAAAAATCGGGAAAAAATCGGGAAAAAATCGGGAAAAAATCGGGAAAAAATCGGAAAAAATCGGAAAAAATCGGGAAAAAATCGGGAAAAAATCGGGAAAAAATCGGCAAAAAATCTGGAAAAAATCGGAAAAAATCGGAAAAAATCGGAAAAAGTCGGAAAAAAATCGGGAAAAAAAATCTGAAAAAATCGGAAAAAAATCGGAAAAAATCGGAAAAAATCGGAAAAAATCGGAAAAAGTCGGAAAAAAATCGGGAAAAAATATCGGAAAAAAATCGGAAAAAATCGGGAAAAAATCGGGAAAAAATCGGGAAAAATCGGGAAAAAATCGGGAAAAAAATCGGGAAAAAATCGGAAAAAATCGGAAAAAATCGGAAAAAATCGGGAAAAAATCGGGAAAAAAAATCGGAAAAAATCGGAAAAAAATCGGGAAAAAATCGGGAAAAAATCGGGAAAAAATCGGGAAAAAATCGGGAAAAAATCGGGAAAAAATCGGGAAAAAATCGGAAAAAATCGGAAAAAATCGGGAAAAAATCGGGAAAACAATCGGGAAAAAATCAGGAAAAAATCGGGAAAAAATCGGGAAAAAATCGGGAAAAAAATCGGGAAAAAAATCGGGAAAAAATCGGGAAAAAATCGGAAAAAAATCGGAAAAAATCGGAAAAAATCGGAAAAAATCGGGAAAAAATCTGGAAAAAATCGGGAAAAAATCGGGAAAAAATCGGGAAAAAATCGGGAAAAAATCGGGAAAAATCGGAAAAAATCGGGAAAAAATCGGGAAAAAATCGGGAAAAAATCAGGAAAAAATCGGGAAAAAATCGGGAAAAAATCGGGAAAAAAATCGGGAAAAAAATCGGGAAAAAATCGGAAAAAATCGGAAAAAATCGGAAAAAATCGGGAAAAAAAATCGGAAAAAATCGGAAAAAAATCGGAAAAAATCGGAAAAAATCGGAAAAAGTCGGAAAAAAATCGGGAAAAAATCGGAAAAAAATCGGAAAAAAATCGGAAAAAATCGGGAAAAAATCGGGAAAAATCGGGAAAAAATCGGGAAAAAAATCGGGAAAAAATCGGAAAAAATCGGAAAAAATCGGAAAAAATCGGGAAAAAATCGGGAAAAAAAATCGGAAAAAATCGGAAAAAAATCGGGAAAAAATCGGGAAAAAATCGGGAAAAAATCGGGAAAACAATCGGGAAAAAATCAGGAAAAAATCGGGAAAAAATCGGGAAAAAATCGGGAAAAAAATCGGGAAAAAAATCGGGAAAAAATCGGGAAAAAATCGGAAAAAAATCGGAAAAAATCGGAAAAAATCGGAAAAAATCGGGAAAAAATCGGGAAAAAATCGGGAAAAAATCGGGAAAAAATCGGGAAAAAATCGGGAAAAAATCGGGAAAAAATCGGAAAAAATCGGAAAAAATCGGGAAAAAATCGGGAAAAAATCGGGAAAAAATCAGGAAAAAATCGGGAAAAAATCGGGAAAAAATCGGGAAAAAAATCGGGAAAAAAATCGGGAAAAAATCGGGAAAAAATCGGAAAAAAATCGGAAAAAATCGGAAAAAATCGGAAAAAATCGGGAAAAAATCGGGAAAAAATCGGAAAAAATCGGAAAAAATCGGAAAAAATCGGAAAAAGTCGGAAAAAAATCGGAAAAAAAAAAAAAAATCGGAAAAAATCGGAAAAAATCGGAAAAAATCGGAAAAAATCGGAAAAAGTCGGAAAAAAATCGGGAAAAAATATCGGGAAAAAATCGGAAAAAATCGGAAAAAATCGGAAAAAATCGGGAAAAAATCGGGAAAAAAAATCGGAAAAAATCAGAAAAAAATCGGGAAAAAATCGGGAAAAAATCGGGAAAAAATCGGGAAAAAATCGGGAAAAAATCGGAAAAAATCGGAAAAAATCGGGAAAAAATCGGGAAAACAATCGGGAAAAAATCGGGAAAAAATCAGGAAAAAATCGGGAAAAAATCGGGAAAAAATCGGGAAAAAATCGGGAAAAAATCGGAAAAAATCGGAAAAAAAATCGGAAAAAATCGGTAAAAATCGGGAAAAAATCGGCAAAAAATCGGGAAAAAATCGGAAAAAATCGAAAAAAAACCAGAAAAAAATCGGGAAAAAATCGGGAAAAAATCGGGAAAAATCGGGGGAAAAAATCGGGAAAAAAAATCGGAAAAAATCGGAAAAAAAATCGCAAAAAATCGGTAAAAATCGGGAAAAAATCGGAAAAAATCGGAAAAAATCGGGAAAAAATCGGGAAAAAATCGGGAAAAAAATCGGGAAAAAAATCGGGAAAAAATCGGGAAAAAATCGGAAAAATTCGGAAAAAAATCGGGAAAAAAAATCGGAAAAAATCGGAAAAAAATCGGAAAAAATCGGAAAAAATCGGAAAAAATCGGAAAAAGTCGGAAAAAAATCGGGAAAAAATATCGGAAAAAAATCGGGAAAAAATCGGGAAAAAATCGGGAAAAAATCGGGAAAAAATCGGAAAAAAATCGGAAAAAATCGGAAAAAATCGGAAAAAATCGGGAAAAAATCGGGAAAAAATCGGGAAAAAATCGGGAAAAAATCGGGAAAAAATCGGGAAAAAATCGGGAAAAAATCGGAAAAAATCGGAAAAAATCGGGAAAAAATCGGGAAAAAATCGGGAAAAAATCGGCAAAAAATCTGGAAAAAATCGGGAAAAAATCGGAAAAAATCGGAAAAAATCGGGAAAAATCGGCAAAAAATCGGGAAAAAATCGGAAAAAATCGAAAAAAAACCAGAAAAAAATCGGGAAAAAATCGGGAAAAAATCAGGAAAAAATCGGGAAAAAATCGGGAAAAAATCGGGAAAAAAATCGGGAAAAAAATCGGGAAAAAATCGGGAAAAAATCGGAAAAAAATCGGAAAAAATCGGAAAAAATCGGAAAAAATCGGGAAAAAATCGGGAAAAAATCGGAAAAAATCGGAAAAAATCGGAAAAAATCGGAAAAAGTCGGAAAAAAATCGGGAAAAAAAATCTGAAAAAATCGGAAAAAAATCGGAAAAAATCGGAAAAAATCGGAAAAAATCGGAAAAAGTCGGAAAAAAATCGGGAAAAAATATCGGAAAAAAATCGGAAAAAATCGGGAAAAAATCGGGAAAAAATCGGGAAAAATCGGGAAAAAATCGGGAAAAAAATCGGGAAAAAATCGGAAAAAATCGGAAAAAATCGGAAAAAATCGGGAAAAAATCGGGAAAAAAAATCGGAAAAAATCGGAAAAAAATCGGGAAAAAATCGGGAAAAAATCGGGAAAAAATCGGGAAAAAATCGGGAAAAAATCGGGAAAAAATCGGGAAAAAATCGGAAAAAATCGGAAAAAATCGGGAAAAAATCGGGAAAACAATCGGGAAAAAATCAGGAAAAAATCGGGAAAAAATCGGGAAAAAATCGGGAAAAAAATCGGGAAAAAAATCGGGAAAAAATCGGGAAAAAATCGGAAAAAAATCGGAAAAAATCGGAAAAAATCGGAAAAAATCGGGAAAAAATCTGGAAAAAATCGGGAAAAAATCGGGAAAAAATCGGGAAAAAATCGGGAAAAAATCGGGAAAAATCGGAAAAAATCGGGAAAAAATCGGGAAAAAATCGGGAAAAAATCAGGAAAAAATCGGGAAAAAATCGGGAAAAAATCGGGAAAAAAATCGGGAAAAAAATCGGGAAAAAATCGGAAAAAATCGGAAAAAATCGGAAAAAATCGGGAAAAAATCGGGAAAAAATCGGGAAAAAATCGGGAAAAAATCGGGAAAAAATCGGGAAAAAATCGGAAAAAAATCGGGAAAAAATCGGAAAAAATCGGGAAAAAATCGGGAAAAAATCGGGAAAAAATCAGGAAAAAATCGGGAAAAAATCGGGAAAAAATCGGGAAAAAAATCGGGAAAAAAATCGGGAAAAAATCGGGAAAAAATCGGAAAAAATCGAAAAAAAACCAGAAAAAAATCGGGAAAAAATCGGGAAAAAATCGGGAAAAATCGGGAAAAAATCGGGAAAAAAAATCGGAAAAAATCGGAAAAAAAATCGGAAAAAATCGGTAAAAATCGGGAAAAAATCGGAAAAAATCGGAAAAAATCGGGAAAAAATCGGGAAAAAATCGGGAAAAAAATCGGGAAAAAAATCGGGAAAAAATCGGGAAAAAATCGGAAAAATTCGGAAAAAAATCGGGAAAAAAAATCGGAAAAAATCGGAAAAAAATCGGAAAAAATCGGAAAAAATCGGAAAAAATCGGAAAAAGTCGGAAAAAAATCGGGAAAAAATATCGGAAAAAAATCGGGAAAAAATCGGAAAAAATCGGAAAAAATCGGAAAAAATCGGAAAAATTCGGAAAAAAATCGGGAAAAAAAATCGGAAAAAATCGGAAAAAAATCGGAAAAAATCGGAAAAAATCGGAAAAAATCGGAAAAAGTCGGAAAAAAATCGGGAAAAAATATCGGAAAAAAATCGGAAAAAATCGGGAAAAAATCGGGAAAAAATCGGGAAAAATCGGGAAAAAATCGGGAAAAAAATCGGGAAAAAATCGGAAAAAATCGGAAAAAATCGGAAAAAATCGGGAAAAAATTGGGAAAAAAAATCGGAAAAAATCGGAAAAAAATCGGGAAAAAATCGGAAAAAATCGGTAAAAATCGGAAAAAATCGGGAAAAAATCGGGAAAAAATCGGGAAAAAATCGGCAAAAAATCGGGAAAAAATCGGGAAAAAATCGGAAAAAATCGGAAAAAAAACAGAAAAAAATCGGAAAAAAATCGGAAAAAATCGGAAAAAATCGGAAAAAATCGGAAAAAGTCGGAAAAAAATCGGGAAAAAATATCGGAAAAAAATCGGGAAAAATCGGGAAAAAATCGGGAAAAAAAATCGGGAAAAAATCGGGAAAAAATCGGGAAAACAATCGGGAAAAAAAATCGGAAAAAAATCGGAAAAAATCGGGAAAAAATCGGGAAAAAAAATCGGGAAAAAATCGGGAAAAAATCGGGAAAACAATCGGGAAAAAAAATCGGAAAAAAATCGGAAAAAATCGGTAAAAATCGGGAAAAAATCGGAAAAAATCGGAAAAAATCGGGAAAAAATCGGAAAAAATCGGGAAAAAATCGGCAAAAAATCGGAAAAAATCGGAAAAAATCGGGAAAAAATCGGGAAAAAATCGGGAAAAAATCGGCAAAAAATCGGGAAAAAATCGGAAAAAATCGAAAAAAAACCAGAAAAAAATCGGGAAAAAATCGGGAAAAAATCAGGAAAAAATCGGGAAAAAATCGGGAAAAAATCGGGAAAAAATCGGAAAAAAAATCGGAAAAAATCGGGAAAAAATCGGGAAAAAATCGGGAAAAAATCGGGAAAAAATCGGAAAAAATCGGAAAAAAAATCGGAAAAAATCGGTAAAAATCGGGAAAAAATCGGAAAAAATCGGAAAAAATCGGGAAAAAATCGGGAAAAAATCGGGAAAAATCGGCAAAAAATCGGGAAAAAATCGGAAAAAATCGAAAAAAAACCGGAAAAAAATCGGGAAAAAATCGGGAAAAAATCAGGAAAAAATCGGGAAAAAATCGGGAAAAAATCGGGGAAAAAAATCGGAAAAAAATCGGGAAAAAATCGGGAAAAAATCGGAAAAAAATCGGAAAAAATCGGAAAAAATCGGAAAAAATCGGGAAAAAATCGGGAAAAAATCGGAAAAAATCGGAAAAAATCGGAAAAAATCGGAAAAAGTCGGAAAAAAATCGGGAAAAAAAATCTGAAAAAATCGGAAAAAAATCGGAAAAAATCGGAAAAAATCGGAAAAAATCGGAAAAAGTCGGAAAAAAATCGGGAAAAAATATCGGAAAAAATCGGAAAAAAATCGGAAAAAATCGGAAAAAATCGGAAAAAATCGGAAAAAGTCGGAAAAAAATCGGGAAAAAATATCGGAAAAAAATCGGAAAAAATCGGGAAAAAATCGGGAAAAAATCGGGAAAAATCGGGAAAAAATCGGAAAAAAATCGGAAAAAATCGGAAAAAATCGGAAAAAATCGGAAAAAATCGGGAAAAAATCGGGAAAAAAAATCGGAAAAAATCGGAAAAAAATCGGGAAAAAATCGGGAAAAAATCGGAAAAAATCGGAAAAAATCGGGAAAAAATCGGGAAAACAATCGGGAAAAAATCGGGAAAAAATCAGGAAAAAATCGGGAAAAAATCGGGAAAAAATCGGAAAAAATCGGAAAAAATCGGAAAAAAAATCGGAAAAAATCGGTAAAAATCGGAAAAAATCGGGAAAAAATCGGGAAAAAATCGGGAAAAAATCGGAAAAAATCGGAAAAAATCGGGAAAAAATCGGAAAAAATCGGAAAAAATCAGGAAAAAATCGGGAAAAAATCGGGAAAAAATCGGGAAAAAAATCGGGAAAAAAATCGGGAAAAAATCGGGGAAAAAATCGGAAAAAAATCGGAAAAAATCGGAAAAAATCGGAAAAAATCGGGAAAAAATCGGAAAAAATCGGGGAAAAAATCGGGAAAAAATCGGAAAAAATCGGGGAAAAAATCGGGAAAAAATCGGAAAAAATCGGGAAAAAATCGGGAAAAAATCGGGAAAAAATCGGGAAAAAATCGGAAAAAATCGGTAAAAATCGGAAAAAATCGGGAAAAAATCGGGAAAAAAGGAAAAAATCGGGGGAAAAAATCGGGAAAAAATCGGGAAAAAATCGGGAAAAAATCGGGAAAAAAAATCGGAAAAAAATCGGAAAAAATCGGTAAAAATCGGGAAAAAATCGGAAAAAATCGGAAAAAATCGGGAAAAAATCGGGAAAAAATCGGAAAAAATCGGCAAAAAATCGGAAAAAATCGGAAAAAATCGGGAAAAAATCGGGAAAAAATCGGGAAAAAATCGGCAAAAAATCGGGAAAAAATCGGAAAAAATCGAAAAAAAACCAGAAAAAAATCGGGAAAAAATCGGAAAAAAAATCGGGGAAAAAATCAGGAAAAAATCGGAAAAAAATCGGGAAAAAATATCGGAAAAAAAAAAAATCGGAAAAAATCGGGGGGAAAAAATCGGGAAAAAATCGGAAAAAATCGGGGAAAAAATCGGAAAAAAAATCGGAAAAAATCGGAAAAAATCGGGGAAAAAATCGGGAAAAAATCGGGAAAAAATCGGGAAAAAATCGGAAAAAATCGGAAAAAAAATCGGAAAAAATCGGTAAAAATCGGGAAAAAATCGGAAAAAATCGGAAAAAATCGGGAAAAAATCGGAAAAAATCGGGAAAAAATCGGCAAAAAATCGGGAAAAAATCGGAAAAAATCGAAAAAAAACCGGAAAAAAATCGGGAAAAAATCAGGAAAAAATCGGGAAAAAATCGGGAAAAAATCGGAAAAAATCGGAAAAAATCGGAAAAAATCGGAAAAAGTCGGAAAAAAATCGGGAAAAAAAATCTGAAAAAATCGGAAAAAAATCGGAAAAAATCGGAAAAAATCGGAAAAAATCGGAAAAAGTCGGAAAAAAATCGGGAAAAAATATCGGAAAAAATCGGAAAAAAATCGGAAAAAATCGGAAAAAATCGGAAAAAATCGGAAAAAGTCGGAAAAAAATCGGGAAAAAATATCGGAAAAAAATCGGAAAAAATCGGGAAAAAATCGGGAAAAAATCGGGAAAAATCGGGAAAAAATCGGGAAAAAAATCGGGAAAAAATCGGAAAAAATCGGAAAAAATCGGAAAAAATCGGGAAAAAATCGGGAAAAAAAATCGGAAAAAATCGGAAAAAAATCGGGAAAAAATCGGGAAAAAATCGGAAAAAATCGGAAAAAATCGGGAAAAAATCGGGAAAACAATCGGGAAAAAATCGGGAAAAAATCAGGAAAAAATCGGGAAAAAATCGGGAAAAAATCGGGAAAAAATCGGAAAAAATCGGAAAAAAAATCGGAAAAAATCGGTAAAAATCGGAAAAAATCGGGAAAAAATCGGGAAAAAATCGGGAAAAAATCGGCAAAAAATCGGCAAAAAATCGGCAAAAAATCGGAAAAAATCGGAAAAAAATCGGAAAAAATCGGAAAAAATCGGGAAAAAATCGGGAAAACAATCGGGAAAAAATCGGGAAAAAATCAGGAAAAAATCGGGAAAAAATCGGGAAAAAATCGGGAAAAAATCGGAAAAAATCGGAAAAAAAATCGGAAAAAATCGGTAAAAATCGGAAAAAAAACAGAAAAAAATCGGAAAAAAATCGGAAAAAATCGGAAAAAATCGGAAAAAATCGGAAAAAGTCAGGAAAAAATCGGGAAAAAATCGGGAAAAAATCGGGAAAAAAAGAAAAAAAATCGGAAAAAATCGGAAAAAAATCGGGGAAAAAATCGGGAAAAAATCGGGAAAAAATCGGAAAAAATCGGTAAAAATCGGAAAAAAAACAGAAAAAAATCGGAAAAAAATCGGAAAAAATCGGAAAAAAAAAAATCGTCGGAAAAAAATCGGGAAAAAATATCGGAAAAAAAATCGGAAAAAATCGGGAAAAAATCGGGAAAAATCGGGAAAAAATCGGGAAAAAAAATCGGGAAAAAATCGGGAAAAAATCGGGAAAACAATCGGGAAAAAAAATCGGAAAAAAATCGGAAAAAATCGGTAAAAATCGGGAAAAAATCGGAAAAAATCGGAAAAAATCGGGAAAAAATCGGGAAAAAATCGGCAAAAAATCGGAAAAAATCGGAAAAAATCGGGAAAAAATCGGGAAAAAATCGGGAAAAAATCGGCAAAAAATCGGGAAAAAATCGGAAAAAATCGAAAAAAAACCAGAAAAAAATCGGGAAAAAATCGGGAAAAAATCAGGAAAAAATCGGGAAAAAATCGGGAAAAAATCGGGAAAAAATCGGAAAAAAAATCGGAAAAAATCGGGAAAAAATCGGGAAAAAATCGGGAAAAAATCGGGAAAAAATCGGAAAAAATCGGAAAAAAAATCGGAAAAAATCGGTAAAAATCGGGAAAAAATCGGAAAAAATCGGAAAAAATCGGGAAAAAATCGGGAAAAAATCGGGAAAAAATCGGCAAAAAATCGGGAAAAAAACGGAAAAAATCGAAAAAAAACCAGAAAAAAATCGGGAAAAAATCGGGAAAAAATCAGGAAAAAATCGGGAAAAAATCGGGAAAAAATCGGGAAAAAAATCGGGAAAAAAATCGGGAAAAAATCGGGAAAAAATCGGAAAAAAATCGGAAAAAATCGGAAAAAATCGGAAAAAATCGGGAAAAAATCGGGAAAAAATCGGAAAAAATCGGAAAAAATCGGAAAAAATCGGAAAAAGTCGGAAAAAAATCGGGAAAAAAAATCTGAAAAAATCGGAAAAAAATCGGAAAAAATCGGAAAAAATCGGAAAAAATCGGAAAAAATCGGAAAAAATCGGAAAAAATCGGAAAAAGTCGGAAAAAAATCGGGAAAAAATATCGGAAAAAAATCGGAAAAAATCGGGAAAAAATCGGGAAAAAATCGGGAAAAATCGGGAAAAAATCGGGAAAAAAATCGGGAAAAAATCGGAAAAAATCGGAAAAAATCGGAAAAAATCGGGAAAAAATCGGGAAAAAAAATCGGAAAAAATCGGAAAAAAATCGGGAAAAAATCGGGAAAAAATCGGGAAAAAATCGGGAAAAAATCGGGAAAAAATCGGGAAAAAATCGGAAAAAATCGGGAAAAAATCGGGAAAACAATCGGGAAAAAATCAGGAAAAAATCGGGAAAAAATCGGGAAAAAATCGGGAAAAAAATCGGGAAAAAAATCGGGAAAAAATCGGGAAAAAATCGGAAAAAAATCGGAAAAAATCGGAAAAAATCGGAAAAAATCGGGAAAAAATCTGGAAAAAATCGGGAAAAAATCGGAAAAAATCGGGAAAAAATCAGGAAAAAATCGGGAAAAAATCGGGAAAAAATCGGGAAAAAAATCGGGAAAAAAATCGGGAAAAAATCGGGAAAAAATCGGAAAAAAATCGGAAAAAATCGGAAAAAATCGGAAAAAATCGGGAAAAAATCGGGAAAAAATCGGAAAAAATCGGAAAAAATCGGAAAAAATCGGAAAAAGTCGGAAAAAAATCGGGAAAAAAAATCGGAAAAAATCGGAAAAAAATCGGAAAAAATCGGAAAAAATCGGAAAAAATCGGAAAAAGTCGGAAAAAAATCGGGAAAAAATATCGGAAAAAAATCGGAAAAAATCGGGAAAAATCGGGAAAAAATCGGGAAAAAATCGGAAAAAAATCGGGAAAAAATCGGAAAAAATCGGAAAAAATCGGGAAAAAATCGGGAAAAAAAATCGGAAAAAATCGGAAAAAATCGGAAAAAAATCGGAAAAAATCGGAAAAAATCGGAAAAAGTCGGAAAAAAATCGGGAAAAAATATCGGAAAAAAATCGGAAAAAATCGGGAAAAAATCGGGAAAAAATCGGGGAAAAATCGGGGGAAAAAAATCGGAAAAAATCGGAAAAAATCGGAAAAAATCGGAAAAAATCGGAAAAAATCGGAAAAAATCGGGAAAAAATCGGGGAAAAAAATCGGAAAAAATCGGAAAAAAATCGGGAAAAAATCGGGAAAAAATCGGGAAAAAATCGGGAAAACAATCGGGAAAAAATCAGGAAAAAATCGGGAAAAAATCGGGAAAAAATCGGGAAAAAAATCGGGAAAAAAATCGGGAAAAAATCGGGAAAAAATCGGAAAAAAATCGGAAAAAATCGGAAAAAATCGGAAAAAATCGGGAAAAAATCTGGAAAAAATCGGGAAAAAATCGGGAAAAAATCGGGAAAAAATCGGGAAAAAATCGGGAAAAAATCGGAAAAAATCGGAAAAAATCGGGAAAAAATCGGGAAAAAATCGGGAAAAAAATCGGGAAAAAATCGGAAAAAATCGGGAAAAAATCGGAAAAAATCGGAAAAAATCGGAAAAAATCGGGAAAAAATCGGGAAAAAAAATCGGAAAAAATCGGAAAAAAATCGGGAAAAAATCGGGAAAAAATCGGGAAAAAATCGGGAAAAAATCGGGAAAAAATCGGGAAAAAATCGGAAAAAATCGGGAAAAAATCGGGAAAACAATCGGGAAAAAATCAGGAAAAAATCGGGAAAAAATCGGGAAAAAATCGGGAAAAAAATCGGGAAAAAAATCGGGAAAAAATCGGGAAAAAATCGGAAAAAAATCGGAAAAAATCGGAAAAAATCGGAAAAAATCGGGAAAAAATCTGGAAAAAATCGGGAAAAAATCGGGAAAAAATCGGGAAAAAATCAGGAAAAAATCGGGAAAAAATCGGGAAAAAATCGGGAAAAAAATCGGGAAAAAAATCGGGAAAAAATCGGGAAAAAATCGGAAAAAAATCGGAAAAAATCGGAAAAAATCGGAAAAAATCGGGAAAAAATCGGGAAAAAATCGGAAAAAATCGGAAAAAATCGGAAAAAATCGGAAAAAGTCGGAAAAAAATCGGGAAAAAAAATCGGAAAAAATCGGAAAAAAATCGGAAAAAATCGGAAAAAATCGGAAAAAATCGGAAAAAGTCGGAAAAAAATCGGGAAAAAATATCGGAAAAAAATCGGAAAAAATCGGGAAAAAATCGGGAAAAAATCGGGAAAAATCGGGAAAAAATCGGGAAAAAAATCGGGAAAAAATCGGAAAAAATCGGAAAAAATCGGAAAAAATCGGGAAAAAATCGGGAAAAAAAATCGGAAAAAATCGGAAAAAAATCGGAAAAAATCGGAAAAAATCGGAAAAAGTCGGAAAAAAATCGGGAAAAAATATCGGAAAAAAATCGGAAAAAATCGGGAAAAAATCGGGAAAAAATCGGGAAAAATCGGGAAAAAATCGGGAAAAAAATCGGGAAAAAATCGGAAAAAATCGGAAAAAATCGGAAAAAATCGGGAAAAAATCGGGGAAAAAAATCGGAAAAAATCGGAAAAAAATCGGGAAAAAATCGGGAAAAAATCGGGAAAAAATCGGGAAAACAATCGGGAAAAAATCAGGAAAAAATCGGGAAAAAATCGGGAAAAAATCGGGAAAAAAATCGGGAAAAAAATCGGGAAAAAATCGGGAAAAAATCGGAAAAAAATCGGAAAAAATCGGAAAAAATCGGAAAAAATCGGGAAAAAATCTGGAAAAAATCGGGAAAAAATCGGGAAAAAATCGGGAAAAAATCGGGAAAAAATCGGGAAAAAATCGGAAAAAATCGGAAAAAATCGGGAAAAAATCGGGAAAAAATCGGGAAAAAATCAGGAAAAAATCGGGAAAAAATCGGGAAAAAATCGGGAAAAAAATCGGGAAAAAAATCGGGAAAAAATCGGGAAAAAATCGGAAAAAAATCGGAAAAAATCGGAAAAAATCGGAAAAAATCGGGAAAAAATCGGGAAAAAATCGGAAAAAATCGGAAAAAATCGGAAAAAATCGGAAAAAGTCGGAAAAAAATCGGGAAAAAAAATCGGAAAAAATCGGAAAAAAATCGGAAAAAATCGGAAAAAATCGGAAAAAATCGGAAAAAGTCGGAAAAAAATCGGGAAAAAATATCGGAAAAAAATCGGAAAAAATCGGGAAAAAATCGGGAAAAAATCGGGAAAAATCGGGAAAAAATCGGGAAAAAAATCGGGAAAAAATCGGAAAAAATCGGAAAAAATCGGAAAAAATCGGGAAAAAATCGGGAAAAAAAATCGGAAAAAATCGGAAAAAAATCGGGAAAAAATCGGGAAAAAATCGGGAAAAAATCGGGAAAAAATCGGGAAAAAATCGGAAAAAATCGGAAAAAATCGGGAAAAAATCGGGAAAACAATCGGGAAAAAATCGGGAAAAAATCAGGAAAAAATCGGGAAAAAATCGGGAAAAAATCGGGAAAAAATCGGAAAAAATCGGAAAAAAAATCGGAAAAAATCGGTAAAAATCGGGAAAAAATCGGCAAAAAATCGGGAAAAAATCGGAAAAAATCGAAAAAAAACCAGAAAAAAATCGGGAAAAAATCGGGAAAAAATCGGGAAAAATCGGGAAAAAATCGGGAAAAAAAATCGGAAAAAATCGGAAAAAAAATCGGAAAAAATCGGTAAAAATCGGGAAAAAATCGGAAAAAATCGGAAAAAATCGGGAAAAAATCGGGAAAAAAATCGGGAAAAAAATCGGGAAAAAAATCGGGAAAAAATCGGGAAAAAATCGGAAAAAAATCGGAAAAAATCGGAAAAAATCGGAAAAAATCGGGAAAAAATCGGGAAAAAATCGGAAAAAATCGGAAAAAATCGGAAAAAATCGGAAAAATTCGGAAAAAAATCGGGAAAAAAAATCGGAAAAAATCGGAAAAAAATCGGAAAAAATCGGAAAAAATCGGAAAAAATCGGAAAAAGTCGGAAAAAAATCGGGAAAAAATATCGGAAAAAAATCGGAAAAAATCGGGAAAAAATCGGGAAAAAATCGGGAAAAATCGGGAAAAAATCGGGAAAAAAATCGGGAAAAAATCGGAAAAAATCGGAAAAAATCGGAAAAAATCGGGAAAAAATCGGGAAAAAAAATCGGAAAAAATCGGAAAAAAATCGGGAAAAAATCGGGAAAAAATCGGGAAAAAATCGGGAAAAAATCGGAAAAAATCGGAAAAAATCGGGAAAAAATCGGGAAAACAATCGGGAAAAAATCGGGAAAAAATCAGGAAAAAATCGGGAAAAAATCGGGAAAAAATCGGGAAAAAATCGGAAAAAAAATCGGAAAAAATCGGGAAAAAATCGGGAAAAAATCGGGAAAAAATCGGAAAAAATCGGAAAAAAAATCGGAAAAAATCGGTAAAAATCGGAAAAAATCGGGAAAAAATCGGGAAAAAATCGGCAAAAAATCGGCAAAAAATCGGCAAAAAATCGGGAAAAAATCGGAAAAAATCGGAAAAAAAACAGAAAAAAATCGGAAAAAAATCGGAAAAAATCGGAAAAAATCGGAAAAAATCGGAAAAAGTCGGAAAAAAATCGGGAAAAAATATCGGAAAAAAATCGGGAAAAATCGGGAAAAAATCGGGAAAAAAAATCGGGAAAAAATCGGGAAAAATCGGGAAAAAATCGGGAAAAAAATCGGGAAAAAATCGGAAAAAATCGGAAAAAATCGGAAAAAATCGGGAAAAAATCGGGGAAAAAAATCGGAAAAAATCGGAAAAAAATCGGGAAAAAATCGGGAAAAAATCGGGAAAAAATCGGGAAAACAATCGGGAAAAAATCAGGAAAAAATCGGGAAAAAATCGGGAAAAAATCGGGAAAAAAATCGGGAAAAAAATCGGGAAAAAATCGGGAAAAAATCGGAAAAAAATCGGAAAAAATCGGAAAAAATCGGAAAAAATCGGGAAAAAATCTGGAAAAAATCGGGAAAAAATCGGGAAAAAATCGGGAAAAAATCGGGAAAAAATCGGGAAAAAATCGGAAAAAATCGGAAAAAATCGGGAAAAAATCGGGAAAAAATCGGGAAAAAATCAGGAAAAAATCGGGAAAAAATCGGGAAAAAATCGGGAAAAAAATCGGGAAAAAAATCGGGAAAAAATCGGGAAAAAATCGGAAAAAAATCGGAAAAAATCGGAAAAAATCGGAAAAAATCGGGAAAAAATCGGGAAAAAATCGGAAAAAATCGGAAAAAATCGGAAAAAATCGGAAAAAGTCGGAAAAAAATCGGGAAAAAAAATCGGAAAAAATCGGAAAAAAATCGGAAAAAATCGGAAAAAATCGGAAAAAATCGGAAAAAGTCGGAAAAAAATCGGGAAAAAATATCGGAAAAAAATCGGAAAAAATCGGAAAAAATCGGGAAAAAATCGGGAAAAAATCGGAAAAAATCGGAAAAAATCGGAAAAAATCGGGAAAAAAAAAAAATCGGAAAAAATCGGGAAAAAATCGGGGGAAAAAATCGGAAAAAATCGGAAAAAATCGGAAAAAATCGGGGAAAAAATCGGGAAAAAAAATCGGAAAAAATCGGAAAAAAATCGGGAAAAAATCGGGAAAAAATCGGGAAAAAATCGGGAAAAAATCGGGAAAAAATCGGAAAAAATCGGAAAAAATCGGGAAAAAATCGGGAAAACAATCGGGAAAAAATCGGGAAAAAATCAGGAAAAAATCGGGAAAAAATCGGGAAAAAATCGGGAAAAAATCGGAAAAAATCGGAAAAAAAATCGGAAAAAATCGGTAAAAATCGGGAAAAAATCGGCAAAAAATCGGGAAAAAATCGGAAAAAATCGAAAAAAAACCAGAAAAAAATCGGGAAAAAATCGGGAAAAAATCGGGAAAAATCGGAAAAAATCGAAAAAAAACCAGAAAAAAATCGGGAAAAAATCGGGAAAAAATCGGGAAAAATCGGGTAAAAATCGGGAAAAAATCGGAAAAAATCGGAAAAAATCGGGAAAAAATCGGGAAAAAAATCGGGAAAAAAATCGGGAAAAAAATCGGGAAAAAATCGGGAAAAAATCGGAAAAAAATCGGAAAAAATCGGAAAAAATCGGAAAAAATCGGGAAAAAATCGGGAAAAAATCGGAAAAAATCGGAAAAAATCGGAAAAAATCGGAAAAATTCGGAAAAAAATCGGGAAAAAAAATCGGAAAAAATCGGAAAAAAATCGGAAAAAATCGGAAAAAATCGGAAAAAATCGGAAAAAGTCGGAAAAAAATCGGGAAAAAATATCGGAAAAAAATCGGAAAAAATCGGGAAAAAATCGGGAAAAAATCGGGAAAAATCGGGAAAAAATCGGGAAAAAAATCGGGAAAAAATCGGAAAAAATCGGAAAAAATCGGAAAAAATCGGGAAAAAATCGGGAAAAAAAATCGGAAAAAATCGGAAAAAAATCGGGAAAAAATCGGGAAAAAATCGGGAAAAAATCGGGAAAAAATCGGAAAAAATCGGAAAAAATCGGGAAAAAATCGGGAAAACAATCGGGAAAAAATCGGGAAAAAATCAGGAAAAAATCGGGAAAAAATCGGGAAAAAATCGGGAAAAAATCGGAAAAAAAATCGGAAAAAATCGGGAAAAAATCGGGAAAAAATCGGGAAAAAATCGGAAAAAATCGGAAAAAAAATCGGAAAAAATCGGTAAAAATCGGAAAAAATCGGGAAAAAATCGGGAAAAAATCGGCAAAAAATCGGCAAAAAATCGGCAAAAAATCGGGAAAAAATCGGAAAAAATCGGAAAAAAAACAGAAAAAAATCGGAAAAAAATCGGAAAAAATCGGAAAAAATCGGAAAAAATCGGAAAAAGTCGGAAAAAAATCGGGAAAAAATATCGGAAAAAAATCGGGAAAAATCGGGAAAAAATCGGGAAAAAAAATCGGGAAAAAATCGGGAAAAAATCGGGAAAACAATCGGGAAAAAAAATCGGAAAAAAATCGGAAAAAATCGGTAAAAATCGGGAAAAAATCGGAAAAAATCGGAAAAAATCGGGAAAAAATCGGGAAAAAATCGGGAAAAAATCGGCAAAAAATCGGAAAAAATCGGAAAAAATCGGGAAAAAATCGGGAAAAAATCGGGAAAAAATCGGCAAAAAATCGGGAAAAAATCGGAAAAAATCGAAAAAAAACCAGAAAAAAATCGGGAAAAAATCGGGAAAAAATCAGGAAAAAATCGGGAAAAAATCGGGAAAAAATCGGGAAAAAATCGGGAAAAAATCGGAAAAAAATCGGAAAAAATCGGAAAAAAATCGGAAAAAAATCGGAAAAAAATCGGAAGAAATCGGAAAAAAATCGAAAAAAAATGGGGAAAAAATCGGGAAAAAAATCGGGAAAAAAATCGGGAAAAAATCGGGAAAAAATCGGAAAATAATCGGAAAAAATCGGAAAAAATCGGAAAAAATCGGGAAAAAATCGGGAAAAAATCGGAAAAAATCGGAAAAAATCGGAAAAAATCGGGAAAAAATCGGGAAAAAATCGGAAAAAATCGGAAAAAATCGGAAAAAATCGGAAAAAGTCGGAAAAAAATCGGGAAAAAAAATCGGAAAAAATCGGAAAAAAATCGGAAAAAATCGGAAAAAATCGGAAAAAATCGGAAAAAGTCGGAAAAAAATCGGGAAAAAATATCGGAAAAAAATCGGAAAAAATCGGGAAAAAATCGGGAAAAAATCGGGAAAAATCGGGAAAAAATCGGGAAAAAAATCGGGAAAAAATCGGAAAAAATCGGAAAAAATCGGAAAAAATCGGGAAAAAATCGGGAAAAAAAATCGGAAAAAATCGGAAAAAAATCGGGAAAAAATCGGGAAAAAATCGGGAAAAAATCGGGAAAAAATCGGGAAAAAATCGGAAAAAATCGGAAAAAATCGGGAAAAAATCGGGAAAACAATCGGGAAAAAATCGGGAAAAAATCAGGAAAAAATCGGGAAAAAATCGGGAAAAAATCGGGAAAAAATCGGGAAAAAATCGGAAAAAATCGGAAAAAAAATCGGAAAAAATCGGTAAAAATCGGGAAAAAATCGGCAAAAAATCGGGAAAAAATCGGAAAAAATCGAAAAAAAACCAGAAAAAAATCGGGAAAAAATCGGGAAAAAATCGGGAAAAATCGGGAAAAAATCGGGAAAAAAAATCGGAAAAAATCGGAAAAAAAATCGGAAAAAATCGGTAAAAATCGGGAAAAAATCGGAAAAAATCGGAAAAAATCGGGAAAAAATCGGGAAAAAATCGGGAAAAAAATCGGGAAAAAAATCGGGAAAAAATCGGGAAAAAATCGGAAAAAAATCGGAAAAAATCGGAAAAAATCGGAAAAAATCGGGAAAAAATCGGGAAAAAATCGGAAAAAATCGGAAAAAATCGGAAAAAATCGGAAAAATTCGGAAAAAAATCGGGAAAAAAAATCGGAAAAAATCGGAAAAAAATCGGAAAAAATCGGAAAAAATCGGAAAAAATCGGAAAAAGTCGGAAAAAAATCGGGAAAAAATATCGGAAAAAAATCGGAAAAAATCGGGAAAAAATCGGGAAAAAATCGGAAAAAATCGGAAAAAATTGGAAAAAATCGGAAAAAGTCGGAAAAAAATCGGGAAAAAATATCGGAAAAAAATCGGAAAAAATCGGGAAAAAATCGGGAAAAAATCGGGAAAAATCGGGAAAAAATCGGGAAAAAAATCGGGAAAAAATCGGGAAAACAATCGGGAAAACAATCGGGAAAAAAAATCGGAAAAAAATCGGAAAAAATCGGAAAAAATCGGAAAAAAATCGGAAAAAATCGGAAAAAATCGGAAAAAAATCGGGAAAAAATCGGGAAAAAATCGGGAAAAAATCGGGAAAAAATCGGAAAAAATCGGAAAAAAAATCGGAAAAAATCGGTAAAAATCGGGAAAAAATCGGCAAAAAATCGGGAAAAAATCGGAAAAAATCGAAAAAAAACCAGAAAAAAATCGGGAAAAAATCGGGAAAAAATCGGGAAAAATCGGGAAAAAATCGGGAAAAAAAATCGGAAAAAATCGGAAAAAAAATCGGAAAAAATCGGTAAAAATCGGGAAAAAATCGGAAAAAATCGGAAAAAATCGGGAAAAAATCGGGAAAAAATCGGGAAAAAAATCGGGAAAAAAATCGGGAAAAAATCGGGAAAAAATCGGAAAAAAATCGGAAAAAATCGGAAAAAAATCGGGAAAAAAAATCGGGAAAAAATCGGGAAAAAATCGGAAAAAATCGGGAAAAAATCGGGAAAAAATCGGGAAAAAATCGGCAAAAAATCGGCAAAAAATCGGGAAAAAAAATCGGAAAAAATCGGAAAAAATCGGAAAAAATCGGGAAAAAATCGGGAAAAAATCGGGAAAAAATCGGCAAAAAATCGGCAAAAAATCGGGAAAAAATCGGAAAAAATCGGAAAAAAAACAGAAAAAAATCGGAAAAAAATCGGAAAAAATCGGGAAAAAAATCGGGAAAAAATCGGGAAAAAATCGGGAAAACAATCGGGAAAAAAAATCGGAAAAAAATCGGAAAAAATCGGAAAAAATCGGAAAAAATCGAAAAAAAATCGGAAAAAATCGGAAAAAATCGGAAAAAATCGGGAAAAAATCGGGAAAAAAAATCGGAAAAAATCGGAAAAAAATCGGGAAAAAATCGGGAAAAAATCGGGAAAAAATCGGGAAAAAATCGGGAAAAAATCGGAAAAAATCGGAAAAAATCGGGAAAAAATCGGGAAAACAATCGGGAAAAAATCGGGAAAAAATCAGGAAAAAATCGGGAAAAAATCGGGAAAAAATCGGGAAAAAATCGGAAAAAAAATCGGAAAAAATCGGGAAAAAATCGGGAAAAAATCGGGAAAAAATCGGAAAAAATCGGAAAAAAAATCGGAAAAAATCGGAAAAAAATCGGAAAAAATCGGAAAAAATCGGAAAAAATCGGAAAAAGTCGGAAAAAAATCGGGAAAAAATATCGGAAAAAAATCGGAAAAAATCGGGAAAAAATCGGGAAAAAATCGGGAAAAATCGGGAAAAAATCGGGAAAAAAATCGGGAAAAAATCGGGAAAAAATCGGGAAAAAATCGGGAAAAAATCGGGAAAAAATCGGGAAAAAATCGGAAAAAATCGGAAAAAATCGGGAAAAAATCGGGAAAACAATCGGGAAAAAATCGGGAAAAAATCAGGAAAAAATCGGGAAAAAATCGGGAAAAAATCGGGAAAAAATCGGAAAAAAAATCGGAAAAAATCGGGAAAAAATCGGGAAAAAATCGGGAAAAAATCGGAAAAAATCGGAAAAAAAATCGGAAAAAATCGGTAAAAATCGGAAAAAATCGGGAAAAAATCGGGAAAAAATCGGGAAAAAATCGGGAAAAAATCGGCAAAAAATCGGGAAAAAATCGGAAAAAATCGGAAAAAATCGGGAAAAAATCGGGAAAACAATCGGGAAAAAATCGGGAAAAAATCAGGAAAAAATCGGGAAAAAATCGGGAAAAAATCGGGAAAAAATCGGAAAAAAAATCGGAAAAAATCGGGAAAAAATCGGGAAAAAATCGGGAAAAAATCGGAAAAAATCGGAAAAAAAATCGGAAAAAATCGGTAAAAATCGGAAAAAATCGGGAAAAAATCGGGAAAAAATCGGCAAAAAATCGGCAAAAAATCGGGAAAAAATCGGGAAAAAATCGGAAAAAATCGGAAAAAAAACAGAAAAAAATCGGAAAAAAATCGGAAAAAATCGGAAAAAATCGGAAAAAATCGGAAAAAGTCGGAAAAAAATCGGGAAAAAATATCGGAAAAAAATCGGGAAAAATCGGGAAAAAATCGGGAAAAAAAATCGGGAAAAAATCGGGAAAAAATCGGGAAAACAATCGGGAAAAAAAATCGGAAAAAAATCGGAAAAAATCGGTAAAAATCGGGAAAAAATCGGAAAAAATCGGAAAAAATCGGGAAAAAATCGGGAAAAAATCGGGAAAAAATCGGCAAAAAATCGGAAAAAATCGGAAAAAATCGGGAAAAAATCGGGAAAAAATCGGGAAAAAATCGGCAAAAAATCGGGAAAAAATCGGAAAAAATCGAAAAAAAACCAGAAAAAAATCGGGAAAAAATCGGGAAAAAATCAGGAAAAAATCGGGAAAAAATCGGGAAAAAATCGGGAAAAAATCGGAAAAAATCGGGAAAAAATCGGGAAAAAATCGGAAAAAATCGGAAAAAAATCTGAAAAAAATCGGAAAAAAATCTGAAAAAATCGGAAAAAAATCGAAAAAAAAATGGGGAAAAAATCGGGAAAAAAATCGGGAAAAAAATCGGGAAAAAATCGGGAAAAAATCGGAAAAAAATCGGAAAAAATCGGAAAAAATCGGAAAAAATCGGGAAAAAATCGGGAAAAAATCGGAAAAAATCGGAAAAAATCGGAAAAAATCGGAAAAAGTCGGAAAAAAATCGGGAAAAAAAATCGGAAAAAATCGGAAAAAAATCGGAAAAAATCGGAAAAAATCGGAAAACATCGGAAAAAGTCGGAAAAAAATCGGGAAAAAATATCGGAAAAAAATCGGAAAAAATCGGGAAAAAATCGGGAAAAAATCGGGAAAAATCGGGAAAAAATCGGGAAAAAAATCGGGAAAAAATCGGGAAAAAATCGGGAAAACAATCGGGAAAAAAAATCGGAAAAAAATCGGAAAAAATCGGAAAAAATCGGAAAAAATCGGAAAAAAATCGGAAAAAATCGGAAAAAATCGGAAAAAATCGGGAAAAAATCGGGAAAAAAAATCGGAAAAAATCGGAAAAAAATCGGGAAAAAATCGGGAAAAAATCGGGAAAAAATCGGGAAAAAATCGGGAAAAAATCGGAAAAAATCGGAAAAAATCGGGAAAAAATCGGGAAAACAATCGGGAAAAAATCGGGAAAAAATCAGGAAAAAATCGGGAAAAAATCGGGAAAAAATCGGGAAAAAATCGGAAAAAAAATCGGAAAAAATCGGGAAAAAATCGGAAAAAATCGGAAAAAATCGGAAAAAATCGGGAAAAAATCGGGAAAAAATCGGAAAAAATCGGAAAAAATCGGAAAAAATCGGAAAAAGTCGGAAAAAAATCGGGAAAAAAAATCTGAAAAAATCGGAAAAAAATCGGAAAAAATCTGAAAAAATCGGAAAAAATCGGAAAAAGTCTGAAAAAAATCGGGAAAAAATATCGGAAAAAAATCGGAAAAAATCGGGAAAAAATCGGGAAAAAATCGGGAAAAATCGGGAAAAAATCGGGAAAAAAATCGGGAAAAAATCGAAAAAAATCGGAAAAAATCGGAAAAAATCGGGAAAAAATCGGGAAAAAAAATCGGAAAAAATCGGAAAAAAATCGGGAAAAAATCGGGAAAAAATCGGGAAAAAATCGGGAAAAAATCGGGAAAAAATCGGAAAAAATCGGAAAAAATCGGGAAAAAATCGGGAAAACAATCGGGAAAAAATCGGGAAAAAATCAGGAAAAAATCGGGAAAAAATCGGGAAAAAATCGGGAAAAAATCGGGAAAAAATCGGAAAAAATCGGAAAAAAAATCGGAAAAAATCGGTAAAAATCGGGAAAAAATCGGCAAAAAATCGGGAAAAAATCGGAAAAAATCGAAAAAAAAACAGAAAAAAATCTGGAAAAAATCGGGAAAAAATCGGGAAAAAATCGGGAAAAAATCGGGAAAAAATCGGGAAAAATCGGAAAAAATCGGGAAAAAATCGGGAAAAAATCGGGAAAAAATCAGGAAAAAATCGGGAAAAAATCGGGAAAAAATCGGGAAAAAAATCGGGAAAAAAATCGGGAAAAAATCGGGAAAAAATCGGAAAAAAATCGGAAAAAATCGGAAAAAATCGGAAAAAATCGGAAAAAATCGGGAAAAAATCGGGAAAGCAATCGGGAAAAAATCAGGAAAAAATCGGGAAAAAATCGGGAAAAAATCGGGAAAAAAATCGGGAAAAAAATCGGGAAAAAATCGGGAAAAAATCGGAAAAAAATCGGAAAAAATCGGAAAAAATCGGAAAAAATCGGGAAAAAATCTGGAAAAAATCGGGAAAAAATCGGGAAAAAATCGGGAAAAAATCGGGAAAAAATCGGGAAAAAATCGGAAAAAATCGGGAAAAAATCGGGAAAAAATCGGGAAAAAATCAGGAAAAAATCGGGAAAAAATCGGGAAAAAATCGGGAAAAAAATCGGGAAAAAAATCGGGAAAAAATCGGGAAAAAATCGGAAAAAAATCGGAAAAAATCGGAAAAAATCGGAAAAAATCGGGAAAAAATCGGGAAAAAATCGGAAAAAATCGGAAAAAATCGGAAAAAATCGGAAAAAGTCGGAAAAAAATCGGGAAAAAAAATCGGAAAAAATCGGAAAAAAATCGGAAAAAATCGGAAAAAATCGGAAAAAATCGGAAAAAGTCGGAAAAAAATCGGGAAAAAATATCGGAAAAAAATCGGAAAAAATCGGGAAAAAATCGGGAAAAAATCGGGAAAAATCGGGAAAAAATCGGGAAAAAAATCGGGAAAAAATCGGAAAAAATCGGAAAAAATCGGAAAAAATCGGGAAAAAATCGGGAAAAAAAATCGGAAAAAATCGGAAAAAAATCGGAAAAAATCGGAAAAAATCGGAAAAAGTCGGAAAAAAATCGGGAAAAAATATCGGAAAAAAATCGGAAAAAATCGGGAAAAAATCGGGAAAAAATCGGGAAAAATCGGGAAAAAATCGGGAAAAAAATCGGGAAAAAATCGGAAAAAATCGGAAAAAATCGGAAAAAATCGGGAAAAAATCGGGGAAAAAAATCGGGGAAAAAAATCGGAAAAAAATCGGGAAAAAATCGGGAAAAAATCGGGAAAAAATCGGGAAAACAATCGGGAAAAAATCAGGAAAAAATCGGGAAAAAATCGGGAAAAAATCGGGAAAAAAATCGGGAAAAAAATCGGGAAAAAATCGGGAAAAAATCGGAAAAAAATCGGAAAAAATCGGAAAAAATCGGAAAAAATCGGGAAAAAATCTGGAAAAAATCTGGAAAAAATCGGGAAAAAATCGGGAAAAAATCGGGAAAAAATCGGGAAAAAATCGGAAAAAATCGGAAAAAATCGGGAAAAAATCGGGAAAAAATCGGGAAAAAATCAGGAAAAAATCGGGAAAAAATCGGGAAAAAATCGGGAAAAAAATCGGGAAAAAAATCGGGAAAAAATCGGGAAAAAATCGGAAAAAAATCGGAAAAAATCGGAAAAAATCGGAAAAAGTCGGAAAAAAATCGGGAAAAAATATCGGAAAAAAATCGGAAAAAATCGGGAAAAAATCGGGAAAAATCGGGAAAAAATCGGGAAAAAAATCGGGAAAAAATCGGAAAAAATCGGAAAAAATCGGAAAAAATCGGGAAAAAATCGGGAAAAAATCGGGAAAAAATCGGGAAAAAATCGGGAAAAAATCGGGAAAAAATCGGAAAAAATCGGAAAAAATCGGGAAAAAATCGGGAAAACAATCGGGAAAAAATCGGGAAAAAATCAGGAAAAAATCGGGAAAAAATCGGGAAAAAATCGGGAAAAAATCGGGAAAAAATCGGAAAAAATCGGAAAAAATCGGAAAAAGTCGGAAAAAAATCGGGAAAAAATATCGGAAAAAAATCGGAAAAAATCGGGAAAAAATCGGGAAAAAATCGGGAAAAATCGGGAAAAAATCGGGAAAAAAATCGGGAAAAAATCGGAAAAAATCGGAAAAAATCGGAAAAAATCGGGAAAAAATCGGGAAAAAAAATCGGAAAAAATCGGAAAAAAATCGGAAAAAATCGGAAAAAATCGGAAAAAGTCGGAAAAAAATCGGGAAAAAATATCGGAAAAAAATCGGAAAAAATCGGGAAAAAATCGGGAAAAAATCGGGAAAAATCGGGAAAAAATCGGGAAAAAAATCGGGAAAAAATCGGAAAAAATCGGAAAAAATCGGAAAAAATCGGGAAAAAATCGGGGAAAAAAATCGGGGAAAAAAATCGGAAAAAAATCGGGAAAAAATCGGGAAAAAATCGGGAAAAAATCGGGAAAACAATCGGGAAAAAATCAGGAAAAAATCGGGAAAAAATCGGGAAAAAATCGGGAAAAAAATCGGGAAAAAAATCGGGAAAAAATCGGGAAAAAATCGGAAAAAAATCGGAAAAAATCGGAAAAAATCGGAAAAAATCGGGAAAAAATCTGGAAAAAATCTGGAAAAAATCTGGAAAAAATCGGGAAAAAATCGGGGAAAAAATCGGGGGAAAAAATCGGAAAAAATCGGAAAAAATCGGGAAAAAATCGGGGGAAAAAATCGGGAAAAAATCAGGAAAAAATCGGGAAAAAATCGGGGAAAAAATCGGAAAAAGGGAAAAAAATCGGGGGAAAAAAATCGGGGAAAAAATCGGGAAAAAATCGGAAAAAAATCGGAAAAAATCGGAAAAAATCGGAAAAAATCGGAAAAAATCGGAAAAAATCGGGGGAAAAAATCGGAAAAAATCGGAAAAAATCGGAAAAAATCGGAAAAAGTCGGAAAAAAATCGGGGGAAAAAAAATCGGAAAAAATCGGAAAAAAATCGGAAAAAATCGGAAAAAATCGGAAAAAATCGGAAAAAGTCGGAAAAAAATCGGGGAAAAAATATCGGAAAAAAATCGGAAAAAATCGGGAAAAAATCGGAAAAAAATCGGAAAAAATCGGGGGAAAAATCGGGGGAAAAAATCGGGAAAAAAATCGGGAAAAAATCGGAAAAAATCGGAAAAAATCGGAAAAAATCGGGAAAAAATCGGGAAAAAAATCGGGAAAAAATCGGAAAAAATCGGAAAAAATCGGAAAAAATCGGGAAAAAATCGGGAAAAAAAATCGGAAAAAATCGGAAAAAAATCGGGAAAAAATCGGGAAAAAATCGGGAAAAAATCGGGAAAAAATCGGGAAAAAATCGGAAAAAATCGGAAAAAATCGGGAAAAAATCGGGAAAACAATCGGGAAAAAATCGGGAAAAAATCAGGAAAAAATCGGGAAAAAATCGGGAAAAAATCGGGAAAAAATCGGGAAAAAATCGGAAAAAATCGGAAAAAAAATCGGAAAAAATCGGTAAAAATCGGGAAAAAATCGGCAAAAAATCGGGAAAAAATCGGAAAAAATCGAAAAAAAACCAGAAAAAAATCGGGAAAAAATCGGGAAAAAATCGGGAAAAATCGGGAAAAAATCGGGAAAAAAAATCGGAAAAAATCGGAAAAAAAATCGGAAAAAATCGGTAAAAATCGGGAAAAAATCGGAAAAAATCGGAAAAAATCGGGAAAAAATCGGGAAAAAATCGGGAAAAAAATCGGGAAAAAAATCGGGAAAAAATCGGGAAAAAATCGGAAAAAAATCGGAAAAAATCGGAAAAAATCGGAAAAAATCGGGAAAAAATCGGGAAAAAATCGGAAAAAATCGGAAAAAATCGGAAAAAATCGGAAAAATTCGGAAAAAAATCGGGAAAAAAAATCGGAAAAAATCGGAAAAAAATCGGAAAAAATCGGAAAAAATCGGAAAAAATCGGAAAAAGTCGGAAAAAAATCGGGAAAAAATATCGGAAAAAAATCGGAAAAAATCGGGAAAAAATCGGGAAAAAATCGGGAAAAATCGGGAAAAAATCGGGAAAAAAATCGGGAAAAAATCGGAAAAAATCGGAAAAAATCGGAAAAAATCGGGAAAAAATCGGGAAAAAAAATCGGAAAAAATCGGAAAAAAATCGGGAAAAAATCGGGAAAAAATCGGGAAAAAATCGGGAAAAAATCGGAAAAAATCGGAAAAAATCGGGAAAAAATCGGGAAAACAATCGGGAAAAAATCGGGAAAAAATCAGGAAAAAATCGGGAAAAAATCGGGAAAAAATCGGGAAAAAATCGGAAAAAAAATCGGAAAAAATCGGGAAAAAATCGGGAAAAAATCGGGAAAAAATCGGAAAAAATCGGAAAAAAAATCGGAAAAAATCGGTAAAAATCGGAAAAAATCGGGAAAAAATCGGGAAAAAATCGGCAAAAAATCGGCAAAAAATCGGCAAAAAATCGGGAAAAAATCGGAAAAAATCGGAAAAAAAACAGAAAAAAATCGGAAAAAAATCGGAAAAAATCGGAAAAAATCGGAAAAAATCGGAAAAAGTCGGAAAAAAATCGGGAAAAAATATCGGAAAAAAATCGGGAAAAATCGGGAAAAAATCGGGAAAAAAAATCGGGAAAAAATCGGGAAAAAATCGGGAAAACAATCGGGAAAAAAAATCGGAAAAAAATCGGAAAAAATCGGTAAAAATCGGGAAAAAATCGGAAAAAATCGGAAAAAATCGGGAAAAAATCGGGAAAAAATCGGGAAAAAATCGGCAAAAAATCGGAAAAAATCGGAAAAAATCGGGAAAAAATCGGGAAAAAATCGGGAAAAAATCGGCAAAAAATCGGGAAAAAATCGGAAAAAATCGAAAAAAAACCAGAAAAAAATCGGGAAAAAATCGGGAAAAAATCAGGAAAAAATCGGGAAAAAATCGGGAAAAAATCGGGAAAAAATCGGGAAAAAATCGGGAAAAAATCAGGAAAAAATCGGGAAAAAATCGGGAAAAAATCGGGAAAAAATCGGGAAAAAATCGGAAAAAATCGGAAAAAAAATCGGAAAAAATCGGTAAAAATCGGGAAAAAATCGGCAAAAAATCGGGAAAAAATCGGAAAAAATCGAAAAAAAACCAGAAAAAAATCGGGAAAAAATCGGGAAAAAATCGGGAAAAATCGGGAAAAAATCGGGAAAAAAAATCGGAAAAAATCGGAAAAAAAATCGGAAAAAATCGGTAAAAATCGGGAAAAAATCGGAAAAAATCGGAAAAAATCGGGAAAAAATCGGGAAAAAATCGGGAAAAAAATCGGGAAAAAAATCGGGAAAAAATCGGGAAAAAATCGGAAAAAAATCGGAAAAAATCGGAAAAAATCGGAAAAAATCGGGAAAAAATCGGGAAAAAATCGGAAAAAATCGGAAAAAATCGGAAAAAATCGGAAAAATTCGGAAAAAAATCGGGAAAAAAAATCGGAAAAAATCGGAAAAAAATCGGAAAAAATCGGAAAAAATCGGAAAAAATCGGAAAAAGTCGGAAAAAAATCGGGAAAAAATATCGGAAAAAAATCGGAAAAAATCGGGAAAAAATCGGGAAAAAATCGGGAAAAATCGGGAAAAAATCGGGAAAAAAATCGGGAAAAAATCGGAAAAAATCGGAAAAAATCGGAAAAAATCGGGAAAAAATCGGGAAAAAAAATCGGAAAAAATCGGAAAAAAATCGGGAAAAAATCGGGAAAAAATCGGGAAAAAATCGGGAAAAAATCGGAAAAAATCGGAAAAAATCGGGAAAAAATCGGGAAAACAATCGGGAAAAAATCGGGAAAAAATCAGGAAAAAATCGGGAAAAAATCGGGAAAAAATCGGGAAAAAATCGGAAAAAAAATCGGAAAAAATCGGGAAAAAATCGGGAAAAAATCGGGAAAAAATCGGAAAAAATCGGAAAAAAAATCGGAAAAAATCGGTAAAAATCGGAAAAAATCGGGAAAAAATCGGGAAAAAATCGGCAAAAAATCGGCAAAAAATCGGCAAAAAATCGGGAAAAAATCGGAAAAAATCGGAAAAAAAACAGAAAAAAATCGGAAAAAAATCGGAAAAAATCGGAAAAAGTCGGAAAAAAATCGGGAAAAAATATCGGAAAAAAATCGGGAAAAATCGGGAAAAAATCGGGAAAAAAAATCGGGAAAAAATCGGGAAAAAATCGGGAAAACAATCGGGAAAAAAAATCGGAAAAAAATCGGAAAAAATCGGTAAAAATCGGGAAAAAATCGGAAAAAATCGGAAAAAATCGGGAAAAAATCGGGAAAAAATCGGGAAAAAATCGGCAAAAAATCGGAAAAAATCGGAAAAAATCGGGAAAAAATCGGGAAAAAATCGGGAAAAAATCGGCAAAAAATCGGGAAAAAATCGGAAAAAATCGAAAAAAAACCAGAAAAAAATCGGGAAAAAATCGGGAAAAAATCAGGAAAAAATCGGGAAAAAATCGGGAAAAAATCGGGAAAAAATCGGGAAAAAATCGGAAAAAAATCGGAAAAAATCGGAAAAAAATCGGAAAAAAATCGGAAAAAAATCGGAAGAAATCGGAAAAAAATCGAAAAAAAATGGGGAAAAAATCGGGAAAAAAATCGGGAAAAAAATCGGGAAAAAATCGGGAAAAAATCGGAAAATAATCGGAAAAAATCGGAAAAAATCGGAAAAAATCGGGAAAAAATCGGGAAAAAATCGGAAAAAATCGGAAAAAATCGGAAAAAATCGGGAAAAAATCGGGAAAAAATCGGAAAAAATCGGAAAAAATCGGAAAAAATCGGAAAAAGTCGGAAAAAAATCGGGAAAAAAAATCGGAAAAAATCGGAAAAAAATCGGAAAAAATCGGAAAAAATCGGAAAAAATCGGAAAAAGTCGGAAAAAAATCGGGAAAAAATATCGGAAAAAAATCGGAAAAAATCGGGAAAAAATCGGGAAAAAATCGGGAAAAATCGGGAAAAAATCGGGAAAAAAATCGGGAAAAAATCGGAAAAAATCGGAAAAAATCGGAAAAAATCGGGAAAAAATCGGGAAAAAAAATCGGAAAAAATCGGAAAAAAATCGGGAAAAAATCGGGAAAAAATCGGGAAAAAATCGGGAAAAAATCGGGAAAAAATCGGAAAAAATCGGAAAAAATCGGGAAAAAATCGGGAAAACAATCGGGAAAAAATCGGGAAAAAATCAGGAAAAAATCGGGAAAAAATCGGGAAAAAATCGGGAAAAAATCGGGAAAAAATCGGAAAAAATCGGAAAAAAAATCGGAAAAAATCGGTAAAAATCGGGAAAAAATCGGCAAAAAATCGGGAAAAAATCGGAAAAAATCGAAAAAAAACCAGAAAAAAATCGGGAAAAAATCGGGAAAAAATCGGGAAAAATCGGGAAAAAATCGGGAAAAAAAATCGGAAAAAATCGGAAAAAAAATCGGAAAAAATCGGTAAAAATCGGGAAAAAATCGGAAAAAATCGGAAAAAATCGGGAAAAAATCGGGAAAAAATCGGGAAAAAAATCGGGAAAAAAATCGGGAAAAAATCGGGAAAAAATCGGAAAAAAATCGGAAAAAATCGGAAAAAATCGGAAAAAATCGGGAAAAAATCGGGAAAAAATCGGAAAAAATCGGAAAAAATCGGAAAAAATCGGAAAAATTCGGAAAAAAATCGGGAAAAAAAATCGGAAAAAATCGGAAAAAAATCGGAAAAAATCGGAAAAAATCGGAAAAAATCGGAAAAAGTCGGAAAAAAATCGGGAAAAAATATCGGAAAAAAATCGGAAAAAATCGGGAAAAAATCGGGAAAAAATCGGAAAAAATCGGAAAAAATTGGAAAAAATCGGAAAAAGTCGGAAAAAAATCGGGAAAAAATATCGGAAAAAATCGGGAAAAAATCGGGAAAAAATCGGGAAAAATCGGGAAAAAATCGGGAAAAAAATCGGGAAAAAATCGGGAAAACAATCGGGAAAACAATCGGGAAAAAAATCGGAAAAAAATCGGAAAAAATCGGAAAAAATCGGAAAAAAATCGGAAAAAATCGGAAAAAATCGGAAAAAAATCGGGAAAAAATCGGGAAAAAATCGGGAAAAAATCGGGAAAAAATCGGAAAAAATCGGAAAAAAAATCGGAAAAAATCGGTAAAAATCGGGAAAAAATCGGCAAAAAATCGGGAAAAAATCGGAAAAAATCGAAAAAAAACCAGAAAAAAATCGGGAAAAAATCGGGAAAAAATCGGGAAAAATCGGGAAAAAATCGGGAAAAAAAATCGGAAAAAATCGGAAAAAAAATCGGAAAAAATCGGTAAAAATCGGGAAAAAATCGGAAAAAATCGGAAAAAATCGGGAAAAAATCGGGAAAAAATCGGGAAAAAAATCGGGAAAAAAATCGGGAAAAAATCGGGAAAAAATCGGAAAAAAATCGGAAAAAATCGGAAAAAAATCGGGAAAAAAAATCGGGAAAAAATCGGGAAAAAATCGGAAAAAATCGGGAAAAAATCGGGAAAAAATCGGGAAAAAATCGGCAAAAAATCGGGAAAAAAAATCGGGAAAAAAAATCGGAAAAAATCGGAAAAAATCGGAAAAAATCGGGAAAAAATCGGGAAAAAATCGGGAAAAAATCGGCAAAAAATCGGCAAAAAATCGGGAAAAAATCGGAAAAAATCGGAAAAAAAACAGAAAAAAATCGGAAAAAAATCGGAAAAAATCGGGAAAAAAATCGGGAAAAAATCGGGAAAAAATCGGGAAAACAATCGGGAAAAAAAATCGGAAAAAAATCGGAAAAAATCGGAAAAAATCGGAAAAAATCGAAAAAAAATCGGAAAAAATCGGAAAAAATCGGAAAAAATCGGGAAAAAATCGGGAAAAAAAATCGGAAAAAATCGGAAAAAAATCGGGAAAAAATCGGGAAAAAATCGGGAAAAAATCGGGAAAAAATCGGGAAAAAATCGGAAAAAATCGGAAAAAATCGGGAAAAAATCGGGAAAACAATCGGGAAAAAATCGGGAAAAAATCAGGAAAAAATCGGGAAAAAATCGGGAAAAAATCGGGAAAAAATCGGAAAAAAAATCGGAAAAAATCGGGAAAAAATCGGGAAAAAATCGGGAAAAAATCGGAAAAAATCGGAAAAAAAATCGGAAAAAATCGGAAAAAATCGGGAAAAAATCGGGAAAACAATCGGGAAAAAATCGGGAAAAAATCAGGAAAAAATCGGGAAAAAATCGGGAAAAAATCGGGAAAAAATCGGGAAAAAATCGGAAAAAATCGGAAAAAAAATCGGAAAAAATCGGTAAAAATCGGGAAAAAATCGGCAAAAAATCGGGAAAAAATCGGAAAAAATCGAAAAAAAACCAGAAAAAAATCGGGAAAAAATCGGGAAAAAATCGGGAAAAATCGGGAAAAAATCGGGAAAAAAAATCGGAAAAAATCGGAAAAAAAATCGGAAAAAATCGGTAAAAATCGGGAAAAAATCGGAAAAAATCGGAAAAAATCGGGAAAAAATCGGGAAAAAATCGGGAAAAAAATCGGGAAAAAAATCGGGAAAAAATCGGGAAAAAATCGGAAAAAAATCGGAAAAAATCGGAAAAAATCGGAAAAAATCGGGAAAAAATCGGGAAAAAATCGGAAAAAATCGGAAAAAATCGGAAAAAATCGGAAAAATTCGGAAAAAAATCGGGAAAAAAAATCGGAAAAAATCGGAAAAAAATCGGAAAAAATCGGAAAAAATCGGAAAAAATCGGAAAAAGTCGGAAAAAAATCGGGAAAAAATATCGGAAAAAAATCGGAAAAAATCGGGAAAAAATCGGGAAAAAATCGGGAAAAATCGGGAAAAAATCGGGAAAAAAATCGGGAAAAAATCGGAAAAAATCGGAAAAAATCGGAAAAAATCGGGAAAAAATCGGGAAAAAAAATCGGAAAAAATCGGAAAAAAATCGGGAAAAAATCGGGAAAAAATCGGGAAAAAATCGGAAAAAATCGGAAAAAATCGGAAAAAATCGGGAAAAAATCGGGAAAACAATCGGGAAAAAATCGGGAAAAAATCAGGAAAAAATCGGGAAAAAATCGGGAAAAAATCGGGAAAAAATCGGAAAAAAAATCGGAAAAAATCGGGAAAAAATCGGGAAAAAATCGGGAAAAAATCGGAAAAAATCGGAAAAAAAATCGGAAAAAATCGGTAAAAATCGGAAAAAATCGGGAAAAAATCGGGAAAAAATCGGCAAAAAATCGGAAAAAAATCGGCAAAAAATCGGGAAAAAATCGGAAAAAATCGGAAAAAAAACAGAAAAAAATCGGAAAAAAATCGGAAAAAATCGGAAAAAATCGGAAAAAATCGGAAAAAGTCGGAAAAAAATCGGGAAAAAATATCGGAAAAAAATCGGGAAAAATCGGGAAAAAATCGGGAAAAAAAATCGGGAAAAAATCGGGAAAAAATCGGGAAAACAATCGGGAAAAAAAATCGGAAAAAAATCGGAAAAAATCGGTAAAAATCGGGAAAAAATCGGAAAAAATCGGAAAAAATCGGGAAAAAATCGGGAAAAAATCGGGAAAAAATCGGCAAAAAATCGGAAAAAATCGGAAAAAATCGGGAAAAAATCGGGAAAAAATCGGGAAAAAATCGGCAAAAAATCGGGAAAAAATCGGAAAAAATCGAAAAAAAACCAGAAAAAAATCGGGAAAAAATCGGGAAAAAATCAGGAAAAAATCGGGAAAAAATCGGGAAAAAATCGGGAAAAAATCGGGAAAAAATCGGAAAAAAATCGGAAAAAATCGGAAAAAAATCGGAAAAAAATCGGAAAAAAATCGGAAGAAATCGGAAAAAAATCGAAAAAAAATGGGGAAAAAATCGGGAAAAAAATCGGAAAAAAATCGGGAAAAAATCGGGAAAAAATCGGAAAATAATCGGAAAAAATCGGAAAAAATCGGAAAAAATCGGGAAAAAATCGGGAAAAAATCGGAAAAAATCGGAAAAAATCGGAAAAAATCGGGAAAAAATCGGGAAAAAATCGGAAAAAATCGGAAAAAATCGGAAAAAATCGGAAAAAATCGGAAAAAATCGGAAAAAATCGGGAAAAAATCGGGAAAAAATCGGAAAAAATCGGAAAAAATCGGAAAAAATCGGGAAAAAATCGGGAAAAAATCGGAAAAAATCGGAAAAAATCGGAAAAAATCGGAAAAAGTCGGAAAAAAATCGGGAAAAAAAATCGGAAAAAATCGGAAAAAAATCGGAAAAAATCGGAAAAAATCGGGAAAACAATCGGGAAAAAAAATCGGAAAAAAATCGGAAAAAATCGGTAAAAATCGGGAAAAAATCGGAAAAAATCGGAAAAAATCGGGAAAAAATCGGGAAAAAATCGGGAAAAAATCGGCAAAAAATCGGAAAAAATCGGAAAAAATCGGGAAAAAATCGGGAAAAAATCGGGAAAAAATCGGCAAAAAATCGGGAAAAAATCGGAAAAAATCGAAAAAAAACCAGAAAAAAATCGGGAAAAAATCGGGAAAAAATCAGGAAAAAATCGGGAAAAAATCGGGAAAAAATCGGGAAAAAATCGGGAAAAAATCGGAAAAAAATCGGAAAAAATCGGAAAAAAATCGGAAAAAAATCGGAAAAAAATCGGAAGAAATCGGAAAAAAATCGAAAAAAAATGGGGAAAAAATCGGGAAAAAAATCGGGAAAAAAATCGGGAAAAAATCGGGAAAAAATCGGAAAATAATCGGAAAAAATCGGAAAAAATCGGAAAAAATCGGGAAAAAATCGGGAAAAAATCGGAAAAAATCGGAAAAAATCGGAAAAAATCGGGAAAAAATCGGGAAAAAATCGGAAAAAATCGGAAAAAATCGGAAAAAATCGGAAAAAATCGGAAAAAATCGGAAAAAATCGGGAAAAAATCGGGAAAAAATCGGAAAAAATCGGAAAAAATCGGAAAAAATCGGGAAAAAATCGGGAAAAAATCGGAAAAAATCGGAAAAAATCGGAAAAAATCGGAAAAAGTCGGAAAAAAATCGGGAAAAAAAATCGGAAAAAATCGGAAAAAAATCGGAAAAAATCGGAAAAAATCGGAAAAAATCGGAAAAAGTCGGAAAAAAATCGGGAAAAAATATCGGAAAAAAATCGGAAAAAATCGGGAAAAAATAGGGAAAAAATCGGGAAAAATCGGGAAAAAATCGGGAAAAAAATCGGGAAAAAATCGGAAAAAATCGGAAAAAATCGGAAAAAATCGGGAAAAAATCGGGAAAAAAAATCGGAAAAAATCGGAAAAAAATCGGGAAAAAATCGGGAAAAAATCGGGAAAAAATCGGGAAAAAATCGGGAAAAAATCGGAAAAAATCGGAAAAAATCGGGAAAAAATCGGGAAAACAATCGGGAAAAAATCGGGAAAAAATCAGGAAAAAATCGGGAAAAAATCGGGAAAAAATCGGGAAAAAATCGGGAAAAAATCGGAAAAAATCGGAAAAAAAATCGGAAAAAATCGGTAAAAATCGGGAAAAAATCGGCAAAAAATCGGGAAAAAATCGGAAAAAATCGAAAAAAAACCAGAAAAAAATCGGGAAAAAATCGGGAAAAAATCGGGAAAAATCGGGAAAAAATCGGGAAAAAAAATCGGAAAAAATCGGAAAAAAAATCGGAAAAAATCGGTAAAAATCGGGAAAAAATCGGAAAAAATCGGAAAAAATCGGGAAAAAATCGGGAAAAAATCGGGAAAAAAATCGGGAAAAAAATCGGGAAAAAATCGGGAAAAAATCGGAAAAAAATCGGAAAAAATCGGAAAAAATCGGAAAAAATCGGGAAAAAATCGGGAAAAAATCGGAAAAAATCGGAAAAAATCGGAAAAAATCGGAAAAATTCGGAAAAAAATCGGGAAAAAAAATCGGAAAAAATCGGAAAAAAATCGGAAAAAATCGGAAAAAATCGGAAAAAATCGGAAAAAATCGGAAAAAATATCGGAAAAAAATCGGAAAAAATCGGGAAAAAATCGGAAAAAATCGGAAAAAATCGGAAAAAATTGGAAAAAATCGGAAAAAGTCGGAAAAAAATCGGGAAAAAATATCGGAAAAAATCGGGAAAAAATCGGGAAAAAATCGGGAAAAATCGGGAAAAAATCGGGAAAAAAATCGGGAAAAAATCGGGAAAACAATCGGGAAAACAATCGGGAAAAAAAATCGGAAAAAAATCGGAAAAAATCGGAAAAAATCGGAAAAAAATCGGAAAAAATCGGAAAAAATCGGAAAAAAATCGGGAAAAAATCGGGAAAAAATCGGGAAAAAATCGGGAAAAAATCGGAAAAAATCGGAAAAAAAATCGGAAAAAATCGGTAAAAATCGGGAAAAAATCGGCAAAAAATCGGGAAAAAATCGGAAAAAATCGAAAAAAAACCAGAAAAAAATCGGGAAAAAATCGGGAAAAAATCGGGAAAAATCGGGAAAAAATCGGGAAAAAAAATCGGAAAAAATCGGAAAAAAAATCGGAAAAAATCGGTAAAAATCGGGAAAAAATCGGAAAAAATCGGAAAAAATCGGGAAAAAATCGGGAAAAAATCGGGAAAAAAATCGGGAAAAAAATCGGGAAAAAATCGGGAAAAAATCGGAAAAAAATCGGAAAAAATCGGAAAAAAATCGGGAAAAAAAATCGGGAAAAAATCGGGAAAAAATCGGAAAAAATCGGGAAAAAATCGGGAAAAAATCGGGAAAAAATCGGCAAAAAATCGGGAAAAAAAATCGGGAAAAAAAATCGGAAAAAATCGGAAAAAATCGGAAAAAATCGGGAAAAAATCGGAAAAAATCGGGAAAAAATCGGCAAAAAATCGGCAAAAAATCGGGAAAAAATCGGAAAAAATCGGAAAAAAAACAGAAAAAAATCGGAAAAAAATCGGAAAAAATCGGGAAAAAAATCGGGAAAAAATCGGGAAAAAATCGGGAAAACAATCGGGAAAAAAAATCGGAAAAAAATCGGAAAAAATCGGAAAAAATCGGAAAAAAATCGGAAAAAATCGGAAAAAAATCGGGAAAAAATCGGAAAAAATCGGAAAAAATCGGAAAAAATCGGAAAAATTCGGAAAAAAATCGGGAAAAAAAATCGGAAAAAATCGGAAAAAAATCGGAAAAAATCGGAAAAAATCGGAAAAAATCGGAAAAAGTCGGAAAAAAATCGGGAAAAAATATCGGAAAAAAATCGGAAAAAATCGGGAAAAAATCGGGAAAAAATCGGAAAAAATCGGAAAAAATTGGAAAAAATCGGAAAAAGTCGGAAAAAAATCGGGAAAAAATATCGGAAAAAATCGGGAAAAAATCGGGAAAAAATCGGGAAAAATCGGGAAAAAATCGGGAAAAAAATCGGGAAAAAATCGGGAAAACAATCGGGAAAACAATCGGGAAAAAAAATCGGAAAAAAATCGGAAAAAATCGGAAAAAATCGGAAAAAAATCGGAAAAAATCGGAAAAAATCGGAAAAAAATCGGGAAAAAATCGGGAAAAAATCGGGAAAAAATCGGGAAAAAATCGGAAAAAATCGGAAAAAAAATCGGAAAAAATCGGTAAAAATCGGGAAAAAATCGGCAAAAAATCGGGAAAAAATCGGAAAAAATCGAAAAAAAACCAGAAAAAAATCGGGAAAAAATCGGGAAAAAATCGGGAAAAATCGGGAAAAAATCGGGAAAAAAAATCGGAAAAAATCGGAAAAAAAATCGGAAAAAATCGGTAAAAATCGGGAAAAAATCGGAAAAAATCGGAAAAAATCGGGAAAAAATCGGGAAAAAATCGGGAAAAAAATCGGGAAAAAAATCGGGAAAAAATCGGGAAAAAATCGGAAAAAAATCGGAAAAAATCGGAAAAAAATCGGGAAAAAAAATCGGGAAAAAATCGGGAAAAAATCGGAAAAAATCGGGAAAAAATCGGGAAAAAATCGGGAAAAAATCGGCAAAAAATCGGGAAAAAAAATCGGGAAAAAAAATCGGAAAAAATCGGAAAAAATCGGAAAAAATCGGGAAAAAATCGGGAAAAAATCGGAAAAAATCGGCAAAAAATCGGCAAAAAATCGGGAAAAAATCGGAAAAAATCGGAAAAAAAACAGAAAAAAATCGGAAAAAAATCGGAAAAAATCGGGAAAAAAATCGGGAAAAAATCGGGAAAAAATCGGGAAAACAATCGGGAAAAAAAATCGGAAAAAAATCGGAAAAAATCGGAAAAAATCGGAAAAAATCGAAAAAAAATCGGAAAAAATCGGAAAAAATCGGAAAAAATCGGGAAAAAATCGGGAAAAAAAATCGGAAAAAATCGGAAAAAAATCGGGAAAAAATCGGGAAAAAATCGGGAAAAAATCGGGAAAAAATCGGGAAAAAATCGGAAAAAATCGGAAAAAATCGGGAAAAAATCGGGAAAACAATCGGGAAAAAATCGGGAAAAAATCAGGAAAAAATCGGGAAAAAATCGGGAAAAAATCGGGAAAAAATCGGAAAAAAAATCGGAAAAAATCGGGAAAAAATCGGGAAAAAATCGGGAAAAAATCGGAAAAAATCGGAAAAAAAATCGGAAAAAATCGGAAAAAATCGGGAAAAAATCGGGAAAACAATCGGGAAAAAATCGGGAAAAAATCAGGAAAAAATCGGGAAAAAATCGGGAAAAAATCGGGAAAAAATCGGGAAAAAATCGGAAAAAATCGGAAAAAAAATCGGAAAAAATCGGTAAAAATCGGGAAAAAATCGGCAAAAAATCGGGAAAAAATCGGAAAAAATCGAAAAAAAACCAGAAAAAAATCGGGAAAAAATCGGGAAAAAATCGGGAAAAATCGGGAAAAAATCGGGAAAAAAAATCGGAAAAAATCGGAAAAAAAATCGGAAAAAATCGGTAAAAATCGGGAAAAAATCGGAAAAAATCGGAAAAAATCGGGAAAAAATCGGGAAAAAATCGGGAAAAAAATCGGGAAAAAAATCGGGAAAAAATCGGGAAAAAATCGGAAAAAAATCGGAAAAAATCGGAAAAAATCGGAAAAAATCGGGAAAAAATCGGGAAAAAATCGGAAAAAATCGGAAAAAATCGGAAAAAATCGGAAAAATTCGGAAAAAAATCGGGAAAAAAAATCGGAAAAAATCGGAAAAAAATCGGAAAAAATCGGAAAAAATCGGAAAAAATCGGAAAAAGTCGGAAAAAAATCGGGAAAAAATATCGGAAAAAAATCGGAAAAAATCGGGAAAAAATCGGGAAAAAATCGGGAAAAATCGGGAAAAAATCGGGAAAAAAATCGGGAAAAAATCGGAAAAAATCGGAAAAAATCGGAAAAAATCGGGAAAAAATCGGGAAAAAAAATCGGAAAAAATCGGAAAAAAATCGGGAAAAAATCGGGAAAAAATCGGGAAAAAATCGGGAAAAAATCGGAAAAAATCGGAAAAAATCGGGAAAAAATCGGGAAAACAATCGGGAAAAAATCGGGAAAAAATCAGGAAAAAATCGGGAAAAAATCGGGAAAAAATCGGGAAAAAATCGGAAAAAAAATCGGAAAAAATCGGGAAAAAATCGGGAAAAAATCGGGAAAAAATCGGAAAAAATCGGAAAAAAAATCGGAAAAAATCGGTAAAAATCGGAAAAAATCGGGAAAAAATCGGCAAAAAATCGGCAAAAAATCGGAAAAAAATCGGCAAAAAATCGGGAAAAAATCGGAAAAAATCGGAAAAAAAACAGAAAAAAATCGGAAAAAAATCGGAAAAAATCGGAAAAAATCGGAAAAAATCGGAAAAAGTCGGAAAAAAATCGGGAAAAAATATCGGAAAAAAATCGGGAAAAATCGGGAAAAAATCGGGAAAAAAAATCGGGAAAAAATCGGGAAAAAATCGGGAAAACAATCGGGAAAAAAAATCGGAAAAAAATCGGAAAAAATCGGTAAAAATCGGGAAAAAATCGGAAAAAATCGGAAAAAATCGGGAAAAAATCGGGAAAAAATCGGGAAAAAATCGGCAAAAAATCGGAAAAAATCGGAAAAAATCGGGAAAAAATCGGGAAAAAATCGGGAAAAAATCGGCAAAAAATCGGGAAAAAATCGGAAAAAATCGAAAAAAAACCAGAAAAAAATCGGGAAAAAATCGGGAAAAAATCAGGAAAAAATCGGGAAAAAATCGGGAAAAAATCGGGAAAAAATCGGGAAAAAATCGGAAAAAAATCGGAAAAAATCGGAAAAAAATCGGAAAAAAATCGGAAAAAAATCGGAAGAAATCGGAAAAAAATCGAAAAAAAATGGGGAAAAAATCGGAAAAAAATCGGGAAAAAAATCGGGAAAAAATCGGGAAAAAATCGGAAAATAATCGGAAAAAATCGGAAAAAATCGGAAAAAATCGGGAAAAAATCGGGAAAAAATCGGAAAAAATCGGAAAAAATCGGAAAAAATCGGGAAAAAATCGGGAAAAAATCGGAAAAAATCGGAAAAAATCGGAAAAAATCGGAAAAAGTCGGAAAAAAATCGGGAAAAAAAATCGGAAAAAATCGGAAAAAAATCGGAAAAAATCGGAAAAAATCGGAAAAAATCGGAAAAAGTCGGAAAAAAATCGGGAAAAAATATCGGAAAAAAATCGGAAAAAATCGGGAAAAAATCGGGAAAAAATCGGGAAAAATCGGGAAAAAATCGGGAAAAAAATCGGGAAAAAATCGGAAAAAATCGGAAAAAATCGGAAAAAATCGGGAAAAAATCGGGAAAAAAAATCGGAAAAAATCGGAAAAAAATCGGGAAAAAATCGGGAAAAAATCGGGAAAAAATCGGGAAAAAATCGGGAAAAAATCGGAAAAAATCGGAAAAAATCGGGAAAAAATCGGGAAAACAATCGGGAAAAAATCGGGAAAAAATCAGGAAAAAATCGGGAAAAAATCGGGAAAAAATCGGGAAAAAATCGGGAAAAAATCGGAAAAAATCGGAAAAAAAATCGGAAAAAATCGGTAAAAATCGGGAAAAAATCGGCAAAAAATCGGGAAAAAATCGGAAAAAATCGAAAAAAAACCAGAAAAAAATCGGGAAAAAATCGGGAAAAAATCGGGAAAAATCGGGAAAAAATCGGGAAAAAAAATCGGAAAAAATCGGAAAAAAAATCGGAAAAAATCGGTAAAAATCGGGAAAAAATCGGAAAAAATCGGAAAAAATCGGGAAAAAATCGGGAAAAAATCGGGAAAAAAATCGGAAAAAAATCGGGAAAAAATCGGGAAAAAATCGGAAAAAAATCGGAAAAAATCGGAAAAAATCGGAAAAAATCGGGAAAAAATCGGAAAAAATCGGAAAAAATCGGAAAAAATCGGAAAAAATCGGAAAAATTCGGAAAAAAATCGGGAAAAAAAATCGGAAAAAAAAAAAATCGGAAAAAATCGGAAAAAATCGGAAAAAATCGGAAAAAATCGGAAAAAATCGGGAAAAAATCGGAAAAATCGGTCGGAAAAAAATCGGGAAAAAATCGGAAAAAATCGGAAAAAAATCGGAAAAAATCGGGAAAAAATCGGAAAAAAATCGGAAAAAATCGGGAAAAAATCGGGAAAAAATCGGGAAAAAAATCGGGAAAAAATCGGGGGAAAACAATCGGGAAAACAATCGGGAAAAAAAATCGGAAAAAAATCGGAAAAAATCGGAAAAAATCGGAAAAAAATCGGAAAAAATCGGAAAAAATCGGAAAAAAATCGGGAAAAAATCGGGAAAAAATCGGGAAAAAATCGGGAAAAAATCGGAAAAAATCGGAAAAAAAATCGGAAAAAATCGGTAAAAATCGGGAAAAAATCGGCAAAAAATCGGGAAAAAATCGGAAAAAATCGAAAAAAAACCAGAAAAAAATCGGGAAAAAATCGGGAAAAAATCGGGAAAAATCGGGAAAAAATCGGGAAAAAAAATCGGAAAAAATCGGAAAAAAAATCGGAAAAAATCGGTAAAAATCGGGAAAAAATCGGAAAAAATCGGAAAAAATCGGGAAAAAATCGGGAAAAAATCGGGAAAAAAATCGGGAAAAAAATCGGGAAAAAATCGGGAAAAAATCGGAAAAAAATCGGAAAAAATCGGAAAAAAATCGGGAAAAAAAATCGGGAAAAAATCGGGAAAAAATCGGAAAAAATCGGGAAAAAATCGGGAAAAAATCGGGAAAAAATCGGCAAAAAATCGGCAAAAAATCGGGAAAAAAAATCGGAAAAAATCGGAAAAAATCGGAAAAAATCGGGAAAAAATCGGGAAAAAATCGGGAAAAAATCGGCAAAAAATCGGCAAAAAATCGGGAAAAAATCGGAAAAAATCGGAAAAAAAACAGAAAAAAATCGGAAAAAAATCGGAAAAAATCGGGAAAAAAATCGGGAAAAAATCGGGAAAAAATCGGGAAAACAATCGGGAAAAAAAATCGGAAAAAAATCGGAAAAAATCGGAAAAAATCGGAAAAAATCGAAAAAAAATCGGAAAAAATCGGAAAAAATCGGAAAAAATCGGGAAAAAATCGGGAAAAAAAATCGGGAAAAAATCGGGAAAAAATCGGGAAAAAATCGGGAAAAAATCGGAAAAAATCGGAAAAAATCGGGAAAAAATCGGGAAAACAATCGGGAAAAAATCGGGAAAAAATCAGGAAAAAATCGGGAAAAAATCGGGAAAAAATCGGGAAAAAATCGGAAAAAAAATCGGAAAAAATCGGGAAAAAATCGGGAAAAAATCGGGAAAAAATCGGAAAAAATCGGAAAAAAAATCGGAAAAAATCGGGGAAAAACCGGAAAAAAATCGGAAAAAATCGGAAAAAATCGGAAAAAATCGGGAAAAAATCGGGAAAAAATCGGAAAAAATCGGAGAAAATCGGAAAAAATCGGAAAAAGTCGGAAAAAAATCGGGAAAAAAAATCGGAAAAAATCGGAAAAAAATCGGAAAAAATCGGAAAAAATCGGAAAAAATCGGAAAAAGTCGGAAAAAAATCGGGAAAAAATATCGGAAAAAATCGGGAAAAAATCGGGAAAAAATCGGAAAAAATCGGAAAAAATCGGAAAAAATCGGAAAAAGTCGGAAAAAAATCGGGAAAAAAAATCGGAAAAAATCGGAAAAAAATCGGAAAAAATCGGAAAAAATCGGAAAAAATCGGAAAAAGTCGGAAAAAAATCGGGAAAAAATATCGGAAAAAAATCGGAAAAAATCGGGAAAAAATCGGGAAAAAATCGGGAAAAATCGGGAAAAAATCGGGAAAAAAATCGGGAAAAAATCGGGAAAAAATCGGGAAAAAATCGGGAAAAAATCGGGAAAAAATCGGGAAAAAATCGGAAAAAATCGGAAAAAATCGGGAAAAAATCGGGAAAACAATCGGGAAAAAATCGGGAAAAAATCAGGAAAAAATCGGGAAAAAATCGGGAAAAAATCGGGAAAAAATCGGAAAAAAAATCGGAAAAAATCGGGAAAAAATCGGGAAAAAATCGGGAAAAAATCGGAAAAAATCGGAAAAAAAATCGGAAAAAATCGGTAAAAATCGGAAAAAATCGGGAAAAAATCGGGAAAAAATCGGGAAAAAATCGGGAAAAAATCGGCAAAAAATCGGGAAAAAATCGGAAAAAATCGGAAAAAATCGGGAAAAAATCGGGAAAACAATCGGGAAAAAATCGGGAAAAAATCAGGAAAAAATCGGGAAAAAATCGGGAAAAAATCGGGAAAAAATCGGAAAAAAAATCGGAAAAAATCGGGAAAAAATCGGGAAAAAATCGGGAAAAAATCGGAAAAAATCGGAAAAAAAATCGGAAAAAATCGGTAAAAATCGGAAAAAATCGGGAAAAAATCGGAAAAAATCGGCAAAAAATCGGCAAAAAATCGGCAAAAAATCGGGAAAAAATCGGAAAAAATCGGAAAAAAAACAGAAAAAAATCGGAAAAAAATCGGAAAAAATCGGAAAAAATCGGAAAAAATCGGAAAAAGTCGGAAAAAAATCGGGAAAAAATATCGGAAAAAAATCGGGAAAAATCGGGAAAAAATCGGGAAAAAAAATCGGGAAAAAATCGGGAAAAAATCGGGAAAACAATCGGGAAAAAAAATCGGAAAAAAATCGGAAAAAATCGGTAAAAATCGGGAAAAAATCGGAAAAAATCGGAAAAAATCGGGAAAAAATCGGGAAAAAATCGGGAAAAAATCGGCAAAAAATCGGAAAAAATCGGAAAAAATCGGGAAAAAATCGGGAAAAAATCGGGAAAAAATCGGCAAAAAATCGGGAAAAAATCGGAAAAAATCGAAAAAAAACCAGAAAAAAATCGGGAAAAAATCGGGAAAAAATCAGGAAAAAATCGGGAAAAAATCGGGAAAAAATCGGGAAAAAATCGGAAAAAATCGGGAAAAAATCGGGAAAAAATCGGAAAAAATCGGAAAAAAATCTGAAAAAAATCGGAAAAAAATCTGAAAAAATCGGAAAAAAATCGAAAAAAAAATGGGGAAAAAATCGGGAAAAAAATCGGGAAAAAAATCGGGAAAAAATCGGGAAAAAATCGGAAAAAAATCGGAAAAAATCGGAAAAAATCGGAAAAAATCGGGAAAAAATCGGGAAAAAATCGGAAAAAATCGGAAAAAATCGGAAAAAATCGGAAAAAGTCGGAAAAAAATCGGGAAAAAAAATCGGAAAAAATCGGAAAAAAATCGGAAAAAATCGGAAAAAATCGGAAAACATCGGAAAAAGTCGGAAAAAAATCGGGAAAAAATATCGGAAAAAAATCGGAAAAAATCGGGAAAAAATCGGGAAAAAATCGGGAAAAATCGGGAAAAAATCGGGAAAAAAATCGGGAAAAAATCGGGAAAAAATCGGGAAAACAATCGGGAAAAAAAATCGGAAAAAAATCGGAAAAAATCGGAAAAAATCGGAAAAAATCGGAAAAAAATCGGAAAAAATCGGAAAAAATCGGAAAAAATCGGGAAAAAATCGGGAAAAAAAATCGGAAAAAATCGGAAAAAAATCGGGAAAAAATCGGGAAAAAATCGGGAAAAAATCGGGAAAAAATCGGGAAAAAATCGGAAAAAATCGGAAAAAATCGGGAAAAAATCGGGAAAACAATCGGGAAAAAATCGGGAAAAAATCAGGAAAAAATCGGGAAAAAATCGGGAAAAAATCGGGAAAAAATCGGAAAAAAAATCGGAAAAAATCGGGAAAAAATCGGAAAAAATCGGAAAAAATCGGAAAAAATCGGGAAAAAATCGGGAAAAAATCGGAAAAAATCGGAAAAAATCGGAAAAAATCGGAAAAAGTCGGAAAAAAATCGGGAAAAAAAATCTGAAAAAATCGGAAAAAAATCGGAAAAAATCTGAAAAAATCGGAAAAAATCGGAAAAAGTCTGAAAAAAATCGGGAAAAAATATCGGAAAAAAATCGGAAAAAATCGGGAAAAAATCGGGAAAAAATCGGGAAAAATCGGGAAAAAATCGGGAAAAAAATCGGGAAAAAATCGGAAAAAATCGGAAAAAATCGGAAAAAATCGGGAAAAAATCGGGAAAAAAAATCGGAAAAAATCGGAAAAAAATCGGGAAAAAATCGGGAAAAAATCGGAAAAAATCGGAAAAAATCGGGAAAAAATCGGAAAAAATCGGAAAAAATCGGGAAAAAATCGGGAAAACAATCGGGAAAAAATCGGGAAAAAATCAGGAAAAAATCGGGAAAAAATCGGGAAAAAATCGGGAAAAAATCGGGAAAAAATCGGAAAAAATCGGAAAAAAAATCGGAAAAAATCGGTAAAAATCGGGAAAAAATCGGCAAAAAATCGGGAAAAAATCGGAAAAAATCGAAAAAAAACCAGAAAAAAATCGGGAAAAAATCGGGAAAAAATCGGGAAAAATCGGGAAAAAATCGGGAAAAAAAATCGGAAAAAATCGGAAAAAAAATCGGAAAAAATCGGTAAAAATCGGGAAAAAATCGGAAAAAATCGGAAAAAATCGGGAAAAAATCGGGAAAAAATCGGGAAAAAAATCGGGAAAAAAATCGGGAAAAAATCGGGAAAAAATCGGAAAAAAATCGGAAAAAATCGGAAAAAATCGGAAAAAATCGGGAAAAAATCGGAAAAAATCGGAAAAAATCGGAAAAAATCGGAAAAAATCGGAAAAAGTCGGAAAAAAATCGGGAAAAAAAATCGGAAAAAATCGGAAAAAAATCGGAAAAAATCGGAAAAAATCGGAAAAAATCGGAAAAAGTCGGAAAAAAATCGGGAAAAAATATCGGAAAAAAATCGGAAAAAATCGGGAAAAAATCGGGAAAAAATCGGGAAAAATCGGGAAAAAATCGGGAAAAAAATCGGGAAAAAATCGGAAAAAATCGGAAAAAATCGGAAAAAATCGGAAAAAATCGGGAAAAAAAATCGGAAAAAATCGGAAAAAAATCGGGAAAAAATCGGGAAAAAATCGGGAAAAAATCGGGAAAAAATCGGGAAAAAATCGGAAAAAATCGGAAAAAATCGGGAAAAAATCGGGAAAACAATCGGGAAAAAATCGGGAAAAAATCAGGAAAAAATCGGGAAAAAATCGGGAAAAAATCGGGAAAAAATCGGAAAAAAAATCGGAAAAAATCGGGAAAAAATCGGGAAAAAATCGGAAAAAATCGGAAAAAAAATCGGAAAAAATCGGTAAAAATCGGAAAAAATCGGGAAAAAATCGGGAAAAAATCGGGAAAAAATCGGCAAAAAATCGGCAAAAAATCGGGAAAAAATCGGAAAAAATCGGAAAAAAAACAGAAAAAAATCGGAAAAAAATCGGAAAAAATCGGAAAAAATCGGAAAAAGTCGGAAAAAAATCGGGAAAAAATATCGGAAAAAATCGGAAAAAATCGGGAAAAAATCGGGAAAAAATCGGGAAAAAATCGGCAAAAAATCGGAAAAAATCGGAAAAAATCGGGAAAAAATCGGGAAAAAATCGGGAAAAAATCGGCAAAAAATCGGGAAAAAATCGGAAAAAATCGAAAAAAAACCAGAAAAAAATCGGGAAAAAATCGGGAAAAAATCAGGAAAAAATCGGGAAAAAATCGGGAAAAAATCGGGAAAAAATCGGGAAAAAATCGGGAAAAAATCAGAAAAAATCGGAAAAAATCGGAAAAAAATCGGAAAAAAATCGGAAAAAAATCTGAAAAAATCGGAAAAAAATCGAAAAAAAAATGGGGAAAAAATCGGGAAAAAAATCGGGAAAAAAATCGGGAAAAAATCGGGAAAAAATCGGGAAAAAAAATCGGAAAAAATCGGAAAAAAATCGGAAAAAATCGGAAAAAATCGGAAAAAATCGGAAAAAATCGGAAAAAAAATCGGAAAAAATCGGAAAAAAATCGGGAAAAAATCGGAAAAAATCGGGAAAAAATCGGGAAAAAATCGGGAAAAAATCGGAAAAAATCGGAAAAAATCGGGAAAAAATCGGGAAAACAATCGGGAAAAAATCGGGAAAAAATCAGGAAAAAATCGGGAAAAAATCGGGAAAAAATCGGGAAAAAATCGGAAAAAAAATCGGAAAAAATCGGGAAAAAATCGGGAAAAAATCGGGAAAAAATCGGAAAAAATCGGAAAAAAAATCGGAAAAAATCGGTAAAAATCGGAAAAAATCGGGAAAAAATCGGGAAAAAATCGGGAAAAAATCGGCAAAAAATCGGCAAAAAATCGGCAAAAAATCGGAAAAAATCGGAAAAAAAACAGAAAAAAATCGGAAAAAAATCGGAAAAAATCGGAAAAAATCGGAAAAAATCGGAAAAAGTCGGAAAAAAATCGGGAAAAAATATCGGAAAAAAATCGGAAAAAATCGGGAAAAAATCGGGAAAAAATCGGGAAAAATCGGGAAAAAATCGGGAAAAAAAATCGGAAAAAATCGGAAAAAATCGGGAAAACAATCGGGAAAAAAATCGGAAAAAAATCGGAAAAAATCGGTAAAAATCGGGAAAAAATCGGAAAAAATCGGAAAAAATCGGGAAAAAATCGGGAAAAAATCGGGAAAAAATCGGAAAAAATCGGAAAAAATCGGAAAAAAAAAAAATCGGAAAAGAAAAAAATCGGAAAAAATCGGAAAAAATCGGAAAAAATCGGAAAAAATCGGGAAAAAATCGGGAAAAAATCGGAAAAAATCGGAAAAAATCGGAAAAAATCGGAAAAAATCGGGAAAAAATCGGGAAAAAATCGGGAAAAAATCGGCAAAAAATCGGGAAAAAATCGGAAAAAATCGAAAAAAAACCAGAAAAAAATCGGGAAAAAATCGGGAAAAAATCAGGAAAAAATCGGGAAAAAATCGGGAAAAAATCGGGAAAAAATCGGGAAAAAATCGGGAAAAAATCAGAAAAAATCGGAAAAAATCGGAAAAAAATCGGAAAAAAATCGGAAAAAAATCTGAAAAAATCGGAAAAAAATCGAAAAAAAAATGGGGAAAAAATCGGGAAAAAAATCGGGAAAAAAATCGGGAAAAAATCGGGAAAAAATCGGGAAAAAAAATCGGAAAAAATCGGAAAAAAATCGGAAAAAATCGGAAAAAATCGGAAAAAATCGGGAAAAAATCGGGAAAAAAAATCGGAAAAAATCGGAAAAAAATCGGGAAAAAATCGGGAAAAAATCGGGAAAAAATCGGGAAAAAATCGGGAAAAAATCGGAAAAAATCGGAAAAAATCGGGAAAAAATCGGGAAAACAATCGGGAAAAAATCGGGAAAAAATCAGGAAAAAATCGGGAAAAAATCGGGAAAAAATCGGGAAAAAATCGGGAAAAAATCGGAAAAAATCGGAAAAAAAATCGGAAAAAATCGGTAAAAATCGGAAAAAATCGGAAAAAATCGGAAAAAATCGGGAAAAAATCGGCAAAAAATCGGCAAAAAATCGGCAAAAAATCGGAAAAAATCGGAAAAAAAATCGGAAAAAAATCGGAAAAAAATCGGAAAAAATCGGAAAAAATCGGAAAAAATCGGAAAAAATCGGAAAAAAATCGGAAAAAATATCGGAAAAAAATCGGAAAAAATCGGGAAAAAAATCGGAAAAAAATCGGAAAAAATCGGTAAAAATCGGGGGAAAAAATCGGGAAAAAAAAAAAATCGGGAAAAAATCGGAAAAAATCGGAAAAAATCGGGAAAAAATCGGGAAAAAAAAAAAATCGGAAAAAAATCGGAAAAAATCGGAAAAAAATCGGGAAAAAATCGGAAAAAATCGGAAAAAATCGGGAAAAAATCGGGGGAAAAAATCGGAAAAAATCGGAAAAAAAATCGGAAAAAATCGGAAAAAATCGGAAAAAAATCGGAAAAAATCGGAAAAAATCGGAAAAAATCGGGGGAAAAAATCGGAAAAAATCGGAAAAAATCGGAAAAAATCGGGGAAAAAATCGGAAAAAATCGGAAAAGGTCGGAAAAATCGGGAAAAAAAATCTGAAAAAATCGGAAAAAAATCTGAAAAAATCGGAAAAAGTCGGAAAAAAATCGGGAAAAAATATCGGAAAAAAATCGGAAAAAATCGGGAAAAAATCGGGAAAAAATCGGGAAAAATCGGGAAAAAATCGGGAAAAAAATCGGGAAAAAATCGGAAAAAATCGGAAAAAATCGGAAAAAATCGGGAAAAAATCGGGAAAAAAAATCGGAAAAAATCGGAAAAAAATCGGAAAAAATCGGGAAAAAATCGGAAAAAATCGGAAAAAATCGGGAAAAAATCGGAAAAAATCGGAAAAAATCGGGAAAAAATCGGGAAAACAATCGGGAAAAAATCAGGAAAAAATCGGGAAAAAATCGGAAAAAATCGGGAAAAAAATCGGGAAAAAAATCGGGAAAAAATCGGGAAAAAATCGGAAAAAAATCGGAAAAAATCGGAAAAAATCGGAAAAAATCGGGAAAAAATCGGGAAAAAATCGGGAAAAAATCGGGAAAAAATCGGGAAAAAATCGGGAAAAAATCGGAAAAAATCTGAAAAAATCGGGAAAAAATCGGGAAAAAATCGGGAAAAAATCAGGAAAAAATCGGGAAAAAATCGGGAAAAAATCGGGAAAAAAATCGGGAAAAAAATCGGGAAAAAATCGGGAAAAAATCGGAAAAAAATCGGAAAAAATCGGAAAAAATCGGAAAAATTCGGGAAAAAATCGGGAAAAAATCGGAAAAAATCGGAAAAAATCGGAAAAAATCGGAAAAAGTCGGAAAAAAATCGGGAAAAAAAATCTGAAAAAATCGGAAAAAAATCGGAAAAAATCGGAAAAAATCGGAAAAAGTCGGAAAAAAATCGGGAAAAAATATCGGAAAAAAATCGGAAAAAATCGGAAAAAATCGGAAAAAATCGGAAAAAATCGGGAAAAAATCGGGAAAAAAAATCGGAAAAAATCGGAAAAAAATCGGGAAAAAATCGGGAAAAAATCGGGAAAAAATCGGGAAAAAATCGGGAAAAAATCGGAAAAAATCGGAAAAAATCGGGAAAAAATCGGGAAAACAATCGGGAAAAAATCGGGAAAAAATCAGGAAAAAATCGGGAAAAAATCGGGAAAAAATCGGGAAAAAATCGGGAAAAAATCGGAAAAAATCGGAAAAAAAATCGGAAAAAATCGGTAAAAATCGGGAAAAAATCGGCAAAAAATCGGGAAAAAATCGGAAAAAATCGAAAAAAAACCAGAAAAAAATCGGGAAAAAATCGGGAAAAAATCGGGAAAAATCGGAAAAAATCGGGAAAAAAAATCGGAAAAAATCGGAAAAAAAATCGGAAAAAATCGGTAAAAATCGGGAAAAAATCGGAAAAAATCGGAAAAAATCGGGAAAAAATCGGAAAAAATCGGGAAAAAAATCGGGAAAAAAATCGGGAAAAAATCGGGAAAAAATCGGAAAAAAATCGGAAAAAATCGGAAAAAATCGGAAAAAATCGGGAAAAAATCGGGAAAAAATCGGAAAAAATCGGAAAAAATCGGAAAAAATCGGAAAAAGTCGGAAAAAAATCGGGAAAAAAATCGGAAAAAATCGGAAAAAAATCGGAAAAAATCGGAAAAAATCGGAAAAAATCGGAAAAAGTCGGAAAAAAATCGGGAAAAAATATCGGAAAAAAATCGGAAAAAATCGGGAAAAAATCGGGAAAAAATCGGGAAAAATCGGGAAAAAATCGGGAAAAAAATCGGGAAAAAATCGGAAAAAATCGGAAAAAATCGGAAAAAATCGGGAAAAAATCGGGAAAAAAAATCGGAAAAAATCGGAAAAAAATCGGGAAAAAATCGGGAAAAAATCGGGAAAAAATCGGGAAAAAATCGGGAAAAAATCGGAAAAAATCGGAAAAAATCGGGAAAAAATCGGGAAAACAATCGGGAAAAAATCGGGAAAAAATCAGGAAAAAATCGGGAAAAAATCGGGAAAAAATCGGGAAAAAAATCGGGAAAAAAATCGGGAAAAAATCGGGAAAAAATCGGAAAAAAATCGGAAAAAATCGGAAAAAATCGGAAAAAATCGGAAAAAATCGGGAAAAAATCGGAAAAAATCGGAAAAAATCGGAAAAAATCGGAAAAAGTCGGAAAAAAATCGGGAAAAAAAATCGGAAAAAATCGGAAAAAAATCGGAAAAAATCGGAAAAAATCGGAAAAAATCGGAAAAAGTCGGAAAAAAATCGGGAAAAAATATCGGAAAAAAATCGGAAAAAATCGGGAAAAAATCGGGAAAAAATCGGGAAAAATCGGGAAAAAATCGGGAAAAAAATCGGGAAAAAATCGGAAAAAATCGGAAAAAATCGGAAAAAATCGGGAAAAAATCGGAAAAAATCGGAAAAAAATCGGAAAAAAATCGGGAAAAAATCGGGAAAAAATCGGGAAAAAATCGGGAAAAAATCGGGAAAAAATCGGAAAAAATCGGAAAAAATCGGGAAAACAATCGGGAAAAAATCAGGAAAAAATCGGGAAAAAATCGGGAAAAAATCGGGAAAAAATCGGGAAAAAAATCGGGAAAAAAATCGGGAAAAAATCGGGAAAAAATCTGAAAAAAATCGGAAAAAATCGGAAAAAATCGGAAAAAATCGGGAAAAAATCGGGAAAAAATCGGAAAAAATCGGAAAAAATCGGAAAAAATCGGAAAAAGTCGGAAAAAAATCGGGAAAAAAAATCGGAAAAAATCGGAAAAAAATCGGAAAAAATCGGAAAAAATCGGAAAAAATCGGAAAAAGTCGGAAAAAAATCGGGAAAAAATATCGGAAAAAAATCGGAAAAAATCGGGAAAAAATCGGGAAAAAATCGGGAAAAATCGGGAAAAAATCGGGAAAAAAATCGGGAAAAAATCGGAAAAAATCGGAAAAAATCGGAAAAAATCGGGAAAAAATCGGGAAAAAAAATCGGAAAAAATCGGAAAAAAATCGGGAAAAAATCGGGAAAAAATCGGGAAAAAATCGGGAAAAAATCGGGAAAAAATCGGAAAAAATCGGAAAAAATCGGGAAAAAATCGGGAAAACAATCGGGAAAAAATCGGGAAAAAATCAGGAAAAAATCGGGAAAAAATCGGGAAAAAATCGGGAAAAAATCGGAAAAAAAATCGGAAAAAATCGGAAAAAATCGGAAAAAATCGGAAAAAGTCGGAAAAAAATCGGGAAAAAAAATCGGAAAAAAATCGGAAAAAATCGGGAAAAAATCGGGAAAAAATCGGGAAAAATCGGGAAAAAATCGGGAAAAAAATCGGGAAAAAATCGGAAAAAATCGGAAAAAATCGGAAAAAATCGGGAAAAAATCGGGAAAAAAAATCGGAAAAAATCGGAAAAAAATCGGGAAAAAATCGGGAAAAAATCGGGAAAAAATCGGAAAAAATCGGAAAAAATCGGAAAAAATCGGAAAAAATCGGGAAAAAATCGGGAAAACAATCGGGAAAAAATCGGGAAAAAATCAGGAAAAAATCGGGAAAAAATCGGGAAAAAATCGGGAAAAAATCGGAAAAAAAATCGGAAAAAATCGGGAAAAAATCGGGAAAAAATCGGAAAAAATCGGAAAAAAAATCGGAAAAAATCGGTAAAAATCGGAAAAAATCGGGAAAAAATCGGGAAAAAATCGGGAAAAAATCGGAAAAAATCGGAAAAAAAACAGAAAAAAATCGGAAAAAAATCTGAAAAAATCGGAAAAAATCGGAAAAAATCGGAAAAAGTCGGAAAAAAATCGGGAAAAAATATCGGAAAAAAATCGGGAAAAATCGGGAAAAAATCGGGAAAAAAAATCGGGAAAAAATCGGGAAAAAATCGGGAAAACAATCGGGAAAAAAAATCGGAAAAAAATCGGAAAAAATCGGTAAAAATCGGGAAAAAATCGGAAAAAATCGGAAAAAATCGGGAAAAAATCGGGAAAAAATCGGGAAAAAATCGGCAAAAAATCGGAAAAAATCGGAAAAAATCGGGAAAAAATCGGGAAAAAATCGGGAAAAAATCGGCAAAAAATCGGGAAAAAATCGGAAAAAATCGAAAAAAAACCAGAAAAAAATCGGGAAAAAATCGGGAAAAAATCAGGAAAAAATCGGGAAAAAATCGGGAAAAAATCGGGAAAAAATCGGGAAAAAATCGGGAAAAAATCGGAAAAAAATCGGAAAAAATCGGAAAAAAATCGGAAAAAAATCGGAAAAAAATCTGAAAAAATCGGAAAAAAATCGAAAAAAAATGGGGAAAAAATCGGGAAAAAATCGGAAAAAAATCGGAAAAAATCGGAAAAAATCGGAAAAAATCGGGAAAAAATCGGGAAAAAATCGGAAAAAATCGGAAAAAATCGGAAAAAATCGGAAAAAGTCGGAAAAAAATCGGGAAAAAAAATCGGAAAAAATCGGAAAAAAATCGGAAAAAATCGGAAAAAATCGGAAAAAGTCGGAAAAAAATCGGGAAAAAATATCGGAAAAAAATCGGAAAAAATCGGGAAAAAATCGGGAAAAAATCGGGAAAAATCGGGAAAAAATCGGGAAAAAAATCGGGAAAAAATCGGGAAAAAATCGGGAAAACAATCGGGAAAAAAAATCGGAAAAAAATCGGAAAAAATCGGAAAAAATCGGGAAAAAATCGGAAAAAATCGAAAAAAACCCAGAAAAAAATCGGGAAAAAATCGGGAAAAAATCGGGAAAAATCGGGAAAAAATCGGGAAAAAAAATCGGAAAAAATCGGAAAAAAAATCGGAAAAAATCGGTAAAAATCGGGAAAAAATCGGAAAAAATCGGAAAAAATCGGGAAAAAATCGGGAAAAAATCGGGAAAAAAATCGGGAAAAAAATCGGGAAAAAATCGGGAAAAAATCGGAAAAAAATCGGAAAAAATCGGAAAAAATCGGGAAAAAATCGGAAAAAATCGGGAAAAAATCGGGAAAAAATCAGGAAAAAATCGGAAAAAATCGGGAAAAAATCGGGAAAAAATCGGAAAAAATCGGAAAAAAAATCGGAAAAAATCGGTAAAAATCGGAAAAAATCGGGAAAAAATCGGGAAAAAATCGGAAAAAATCGGCAAAAAATCGGCAAAAAATCGGAAAAAATCGGAAAAAAAAAAACAGAAAAAAATCGGAAAAAAATCGGAAAAAATCGGAAAAAATCGGAAAAAATCGGAAAAAGTCGGAAAAAAATCGGGAAAAAATATCGGAAAAAAATCGGAAAAAATCGGGAAAAAATCGGGAAAAAATCGGGAAAAATCGGGAAAAAATCGGGAAAAAAAATCGGGAAAAAATCGGGAAAAAATCGGAAAAAATCGGAAAAAAAATCGGAAAAAAATCGGAAAAAATCGGTAAAAATCGGGAAAAATCGGGAAAAATCGGGAAAAAAAATCGGAAAAAAAATCGGAAAAAAATCGGGAAAAAATCGGAAAAAATCGGAAAAAATCGGAAAAAAAATCGGAAAAAAATCGGGAAAAAATCGGGAAAAAATCGGGAAAAAATCGGAAAAAATCGGGAAAAATCGGGAAAAATCGGGAAAAAAAATCGGAAAAAAAATCGGGAAAAAATCGGAAAAAATCGGAAAAAATCGGAAAAAAAATCGGAAAAAAATCGGGAAAAAATCGGGAAAAAATCGGGAAAAAATCGGGAAAAAATCGGGAAAAAATCGGGAAAAATCGGGAAAAAAAATCGGGAAAAAATCGGGAAAAAATCGGGAAAAATCGGGAAAAATCGGGAAAAAAAATCGGAAAAAAAATCGGGAAAAAATCGGAAAAAATCGGAAAAAATCGGAAAAAAAATCGGGAAAAAATCGGAAAAAATCGGAAAAAATCGGAAAAAAAATCGGAAAAAAATCGGGAAAAAATCGGGAAAAAATCGGGAAAAATCGGGAAAAAATCGGGAAAAAATCTGAAAAAATCGGGAAAAAATCGGGAAAAAATCGGAAAAAAATCGGGAAAAAATCGGGAAAAAATCGGGAAAAAATCTGAAAAAATCGGGAAAAATCGGGAAAAAAAATCGGAAAAAAAATCGGAAAAAAATCGGAAAAAAATCGGAAAAAATCGGGAAAAAAAATCGGAAAAAAAATCGGAAAAAAATCGGAAAAAAAATCGGAAAAAATCGGGAAAAAATCGGAAAAAGTCGGAAAAAAATCGGGAAAAAAAATCGGAAAAAATCGGAAAAAAATCGGAAAAAATCGGGAAAAAATCGGGAAAAAATCGGGAAAAAATCGGGAAAAAATCGGAAAAAAACGGAAAAAATCGGAAAAAATCGGGAAAAAATCGGGAAAAAAAATCGGAAAAAAATCGGAAAAAATCGGAAAAAATCGGAAAAAATCGGGAAAAAATCGGAAAAAATCGGAAAAAAATCGGGAAAAAATCGGGAAAAAATCGGCAAAAAATCGGGAAAAAATCGGAAAAAATCGGAAAAAAAACAGAAAAAAATCGGGAAAAAATCGGACAAAATCGGAAAAAATCGGAAAAAATCGGAAAAAGTCGGAAAAAAATCGGGAAAAAATCGGAAGAAATCGGAAAAAATCGGAAAAAATCGGGATAATATCGGAAAAAATCGGAAAAAAATCGGAAAAAAATCGGAAAAAAATCGGAAAAAATCGGAAAAAAATCGGAAAAAAATCGGGAAAAAAATCGGAAAAAATCGGGAAAAATCGGAAAAAATCGGGAAAAATCGGGAAAAAATCGGGAAAAAATCGGAAAAAATCGGAAAAAAATCGGAAAAAAATCGGGAAAAAAATCGGAAAAAATCGGAAAAAATCGGAAAAAATCGGGAAAAAATCGGAAAAAATCGGAAAAAATCGGAAAAAAATCGGAAAAAAATCGGAAAAAAATCGGAAAAAAATCGGAAAAAATCGGAAAAAAATCGGAAAAAAATCGGGAAAAAATCGGGAAAAAAATCGGAAAAAAATCGGAAAAAATCGGAAAAAAATCGGAAAAAAATCGGGAAAAAATCGGGAAAAATCGGAAAAAATCGGATAAAATCGGAAAAAATCGGAAAAAATCGGGAAAAAATCGGGAAAAAATCGGAAAAAAATCGGGAAAAAAATCGGAAAAAAATCGGAAAAAATCGGAAAAAAATCGGAAAAAAATCGGGAAAAAAATCGGAAAAAATCGGAAAAAAATCGGAAAAAATCGGAAAAAAATCGGGAAAAAATCGGGAAAAAAATCGGAAAAAATCGGAAAAAATCGGGAAAAAAATCGGACAAAATCGGAAAAAATCGGAAAAAATCGGGAAAAAATCGGAAAAAAATCGGGGAAAAAAATCGGAAAAAATCGGAAAAAATCGGGAAAAAATCGGAAAAAATCGGAAAAAAATCGGGAAAAAATCGGGAAAAAATCGGAAAAAATCGGGAAAAAAATCGGAAAAAAATCGGGAAAAAATCGGAAAAAATCGGAAAAAAATCGGAAAAAAATCGGAAAAAATCGGAAAAAATCGGAAAAAATCGGAAAAAAAATCGGAAAAAAATCGGGAAAAAATCGGGAAAAATCGGGAAAAAAAATCGGAAAAAAAATCGGAAAAAAAATCTGAAAAAAATCGGAAAAAAATCGGAAAAAATCGGAAAAAATCGGGAAAAAATCGGAAAAAGTCGGGAAAAAATCGAAAAAAATCGGAAAAAATCGGAAAAAATCGGGAAAAAATCGGGAAAAAATCGGGAAAAATCGGGAAAAAAATCGGAAAAAATCGGGAAAAATCGGAAAAAATCGGAAAAAATCGGGAAAAAATCGGGAAAAAATCGGAAAAAATCGGAAAAAAATCGGAAAAAAAAAAAAATCGGAAAAAAATCGGAAAAAATCGGAAAAAATCGGGAAAAAATCGGGAAAAATCGGGAAAAAAAATCGGAAAAAAAATCGGAAAAAAAATCGGAAAAAAATCGGGAAAAAAATCGGAAAAAATCGGAAAAAATCGGGAAAAAATCGGAAAAAGTCGGGAAAAAATCGAAAAAAATCGGAAAAAATCGGGAAAAAATCGGGAAAAAATCGGGAAAAAAAAAATCGGGAAAAAAAATCGGAAAAAAAATCGGAAAAAAATCTGGAAAAAAATCGGAAAAAATCGGGAAAAAATCGAATCGGAAAAAAATCGGGAAAAAATCGGAAAAAATCGGAAAAAAATCGGACAAAATCGGAAAAAATCGGAAAAAATCGGAAAAAATCGGAAAAAAATCGGAAAAAAATCGGAAAAAATCGGAAAAAATCGGAAAAAAAATCGGAAAAAAATCGGGAAAAAATCGGGAAAAAATCGGAAAAAAATCGGAAAAAATCGGAAAAAATCGGAAAAAAAATCGGAAAAAAATCGGAAAAAAAATCGGGAAAAAATCGGAAAAAATCGGAAAAAAAAATCGGAAAAAAAATCGGGAAAAAATCGGAAAAAATCGGAAAAAAAAATCGGAAAAAAAATCGGAAAAAAATCGGGAAAAAATCGGGAAAAAATCGGAAAAAATCGGGAAAAAATCGGGAAAAAATCGGGAAAAATCGGGAAAAAAAATCGGGAAAAAATCGGGAAAAAATCGGGAAAAATCGGGAAAAAAAATCGGGAAAAAAAATCGGAAAAAAAATCGGGAAAAAATCGGAAAAAATCGGAAAAAATCGGAAAAAAAATCGGAAAAAAATCGGGAAAAAATCGGGAAAAAATCGGGAAAAATCGGGAAAAAATCGGGAAAAAATCTGAAAAAATCGGGAAAAAATCGGGAAAAAATCGGAAAAAAATCGGGAAAAAAATCGGAAAAAATCGGAAAAAATCGGGAAAAAATCGGAAAAAGTCGGGAAAAAATCGAAAAAAATCGGAAAAAATCGGGAAAAAATCGGAAAAAATCGGGAAAAAATCGGGAAAAAATTGGAAAAAAATCGGGAAAAAATCGGAAAAAAATCGGAAAAAATCGGAAAAAAATCGGGAAAAATCGGGAAAAATCGGGAAAAAAATCGGACAAAATCGGAAAAAATCGGGAAAAAATCGGAAAAAATCGGAAAAAAAATCGGAAAAAAATCGGGAAAAAATCGGGAAAAATCGGGAAAAAAAATCGGAAAAAAAATCGGAAAAAAAATCGGAAAAAAATCGGGAAAAAAATCGGAAAAAATCGGAAAAAATCGGGAAAAAATCGGAAAAAGTCGGGAAAAAATCGAAAAAAATCGGAAAAAATCGGGAAAAAATCGGGAAAAAATCGGGAAAAAATCGGGAAAAATCGGGAAAAAAAATCGGAAAAAAAATCGGAAAAAAATCTGGAAAAAAATCGGAAAAAATCGGGAAAAATCGGAAAAAATCGGAAAAAATCGGAAAAAATCGGAAAAAATCGGGAAAAAATCGGGAAAAAATCGGGAAAAAAATCGGAAAAAAATCGGAAAAAAATCGGAAAAAATCGGAAAAAAATCGGAAAAAAATCGGAAAAAAATCGGAAAAAATCGGAAAAAAATCGGAAAAAATCGGAAAAAAATCGGGAAAAAATCGGGAAAAAAATCGGAAAAAATCGGAAAAAATCGGGAAAAAAATCGGACAAAATCGGAAAAAATCGGGAAAAAATCGGGAAAAAATCGGAAAAAAATCGGGAAAAAAATCGGACAAAATCGGAAAAAATCGGGAAAAAATCGGAAAAAGTCGGAAAAAAATCGGGAAAAAATCGGGAAAAAATCGGAAAAAATCGGGAAAAATCGGAAAAAAATCGGGAAAAAATCGGAAAAAATCGGAAAAAAATCGGAAAAAAATCGGGAAAAAATCGGAAAAAATCGGAAAAAATCGGAAAAAAAATCGGAAAAAAATCGGAAAAAATCGGGAAAAATCGGGAAAAAAAATCGGAAAAAAAATCGGAAAAAAAATCTGAAAAAAATCGGGAAAAAAATCGGAAAAAATCGGAAAAAATCGGGAAAAAATCGGAAAAAGTCGGGAAAAAATCGAAAAAAATCGGAAAAAATCGGAAAAAATCGGAAAAAAATCGGGAAAAATCGGGAAAAATCGGGAAAAAAATCGGACAAAATCGGAAAAAATCGGGAAAAAATCGGGAAAAAATCGGAAAAAAATCGGGAAAAAATCGGAAAAAATCGGAAAAAAACGGAAAAAAAATCGGAAAAAAATCGGGAAAAAATCGGGAAAAAATCGGGAAAAAATCGGGAAAAATCGGGAAAAAAAATCGGAAAAAAAATCGGAAAAAAAATCGGAAAAAAATCGGGAAAAAAATCGGAAAAAATCGGAAAAAATCGGGAAAAAATCGGAAAAAGTCGGGAAAAAATCGAAAAAAATCGGAAAAAATCGGGAAAAAATCGGGAAAAAATCGGGAAAAAATCGGGAAAGATCGGGAAAAAAAATCGGAAAAAAAATCGGAAAAAAATCTGGAAAAAAATCGGAAAAAATCGGGAAAAAATCGAATCGGAAAAAAATCGGGAAAAATCGGGAAAAATCGGGAAAAAAATCGGACAAAATCGGAAAAAATCGGGAAAAAATCGGGAAAAAATCGGAAAAAAATCGGGAAAAAATCGGAAAAAATCGGAAAAAATCGGAAAAAAAATCGGAAAAAAATCGGGAAAAAATCGGGAAAAAATCGGGAAAAAATCGGGAAAAATCGGGAAAAATCGGAAAAAAAATCGGAAAAAAATCGGGAAAAAATCGGGAAAAAATCGGGAAAAATCGGGAAAAATCGGGAAAAAAAATCGGAAAAAAAATCGGGAAAAAATCGGAAAAAATCGGAAAAAATCGGAAAAAAAATCGGAAAAAAATCGGGAAAAAATCGGGAAAAAATCGGGAAAAAATCGGGAAAAAATCGGGAAAAAATCGGGAAAAATCGGGAAAAAAAATCGGGAAAAAATCGGGAAAAAATCGGGAAAAATCGGGAAAAAAAATCGGGAAAAAAAATCGGAAAAAAAATCGGGAAAAAATCGGAAAAAATCGGAAAAAATCGGAAAAAAAATCGGAAAAAAATCGGGAAAAAATCGGGAAAAAATCGGGAAAAATCGGGAAAAAATCGGGAAAAAATCTGAAAAAATCGGGAAAAAATCGGGAAAAAATCGGAAAAAAATCGGGAAAAAAATCGGAAAAAATCGGAAAAAATCGGGAAAAAATCGGAAAAAATCGGAAAAAATCGAAAAAAATCGGAAAAAATCGGGAAAAAATCGGGAAAAAATCGGGAAAAAATCGGGAAAAAATTGGAAAAAAATCGGGAAAAAATCGGAAAAAAATCGGAAAAAATCGGAAAAAAATCGGGAAAAATCGGGAAAAATCGGGAAAAAAATCGGACAAAATCGGAAAAAATCGGGAAAAAATCGGAAAAAATCGGAAAAAAATCGGAAAAAAAAAAAATCGGAAAAAAAATCGGGAAAAATCGGAAAAAAAATCGGAAAAAAAATCGGAAAAAAAATCGGAAAAAAATCGGAAAAAAATCGGAAAAAATCGGAAAAAATCGGGAAAAAATCGGAAAAAAATCGGGAAAAAATCGAAAAAAATCGGAAAAAATCGGAAAAAATCGGGAAAAAATCGGAAAAAATCGGGAAAAATCGGAAAAAAAATCGGAAAAAAAATCGGAAAAAAATCTGGAAAAAAATCGGAAAAAATCGGGAAAAAATCGGAAAAAAATCGGAAAAAAATCGGAAAAAAATCGGAAAAAATCGGAAAAAATCGGAAAAAAATCGGGAAAAATCGGGAAAAAAATCGGACAAAATCGGAAAAAATCGGGAAAAAATCGGGAAAAAATCGGAAAAAAATCGGGAAAAAATCGGAAAAAATCTGAAAAATCGGAAAAAAAATCGAAAAAATCGGAAAAAAATCGGGAAAAATCGGAAAAAAAATCGGAAAAAAAATCGGGAAAAAATCGGAAAAAATCGGAAAAAATCGGAAAAAAAATCGGAAAAAAATCGGAAAAAATCGGGAAAAAATCGGAAAAAATCGGGAAAAAATCGGAAAAAAAATCGGAAAAAAAATCGGAAAAAAATCGGAAAAAAATCTGGAAAAAAATCGGAAAAAATCGGAAAAAATCGGAAAAAAATCGGAAAAAAATCGGGAAAAAATCGGAAAAAATCGGAAAAAATCGGAAAAAAATCGGGAAAAATCGGGAAAAATCGGAAAAAAATCGGACAAAATCGGAAAAAATCGGAAAAAATCGGAAAAAATCGGAAAAAAATCGGAAAAAATCGGAAAAAATCGGAAAAAATCGGAAAAAAAAAAAATCGGAAAAAAATCGGAAAAAATCGGAAAAAAATCGGAAAAAAAAAAAATCGGAAAAAAATCGGAAAAAATCGGAAAAAATCGGAAAAAATCGGGAAAAAATCGGAAAAAAATCGGAAAAAATCGGAAAAAATCGGAAAAAAATCGGAAAAAAATCGGAAAAAAATCGGAAAAAATCGGAAAAAATCGGAAAAAATCGGAAAAAAATCGGAAAAAAAATCGGAAAAAAAATCGGAAAAAAATCGGAAAAAAATCGGGAAAAAAATCGGAAAAAATCGGAAAAAATCGGAAAAAATCGGAAAAATCGGGAAAAAATCGAAAAAAATCGGAAAAAATCGGAAAAAATCGGAAAAAATCGGGAAAAAATCGGGAAAAATCGGAAAAAAAATCGGAAAAAAAATCGGAAAAAAATCTGGAAAAAAATCGGAAAAAATCGGAAAAAAAATCGGAAAAAAATCGGAAAAATCGGGAAAAATCGGAAAAAAAATCGAAAAAAATCGGAAAAAAATCGGGAAAAAATCGGGAAAAAATCGGAAAAAAATCGGGAAAAATCGGGAAAAATCGGAAAAAATCGGAAAAAAAATCGGAAAAAAATCGGAAAAAATCGGGAAAAAATCGGGAAAAAATCGGAAAAAAATCGGAAAAAATCGGAAAAAAAATCGGAAAAAAATCGGGAAAAAATCGGGAAAAAATCGGAAAAAATCGGAAAAAATCGGAAAAAAAAAAAAATCGGAAAAAAAATCGGAAAAAATCGGAAAAAATCGGAAAAAATCGGAAAAAAAATCGGAAAAAAATCGGAAAAAATCGGGAAAAAATCGGGAAAAAATCGGAAAAAATCGGAAAAAAATCGGAAAAAAATCGGAAAAAAAAAAAATCGGGAAAAAATCGGGAAAAAATCGGAAAAAAATCGGAAAAAAATCGGAAAAAAAATCGGAAAAAAATCGGGAAAAAATCGGAAAAAATCGGAAAAAATCGGAAAAAAAATCGGAAAAAAATCGGGAAAAAATCGGGAAAAAATCGGGAAAAATCGGGAAAAAATCGGGAAAAAATCGGAAAAAATCGGAAAAAATCGGGAAAAAATCGGAAAAAAATCGGAAAAAAATCGGAAAAAATCGGAAAAAATCGGAAAAAATCGGAAAAAAACGGAAAAAAATCGGGAAAAAATCGAAAAAAATCGGAAAAAATCGGAAAAAATCGGGAAAAAATCGGGAAAAAATCGGGAAAAAATTGGAAAAAAATCGGAAAAAATCGGAAAAAAATCGGAAAAAATCGGAAAAAAATCGGGAAAAAAAAAATCGGAAAAAAATCGGAAAAATCGGAAAAAATCGGGAAAAAATCGGAAAAAATCGGAAAAAAAATCGGAAAAAAATCGGGAAAAAATCGGAAAAAATCGGAAAAAAAATCGGAAAAAAAATCGGAAAAAAAATCGGAAAAAAATCGGAAAAAAATCGGAAAAAATCGGAAAAAATCGGAAAAAATCGGAAAAATCGGGAAAAAATCGGAAAAAAATCGGAAAAAATCGGGAAAAAATCGGAAAAAATCGGAAAAAATCGGGAAAAATCGGAAAAAAAATCGGAAAAAAAATCGGAAAAAAATCGGAAAAAAATCGGAAAAAATCGGGAAAAAATCGGAAAAAAATCGGAAAAAAATCGGGAAAAAATCGGAAAAAATCGGAAAAAATCGGAAAAAAATCGGGAAAAAATCGGAAAAAATCGGAAAAAATCGGAAAAAATCGGGAAAAAATCGGAAAAAATCGGAAAAAAATCGGGAAAAAATCGGAAAAAATCGGAAAAAATCGGAAAAAAAATCGGGGAAAAAATCGGAAAAAATCGGAAAAAAAAAAAAAAAAATCGGAAAAAAATCGGGAAAAAATCGGAAAAAATCGGAAAAAATCGGAAAAAAAATCGGAAAAAAATCGGAAAAAATCGGGAAAAAATCGGGAAAAAATCGGAAAAAAATCGGAAAAAAATCGGAAAAAAAATCGGAAAAAAATCGGAAAAAAATCGGAAAAAATCGGGAAAAAATCGGAAAAAAATCGGAAAAAAATCGGGAAAAAATCGGAAAAAATCGGAAAAAATCGGAAAAAAATCGGAAAAAAATCGGAAAAAATCGGAAAAAAATCGGAAAAAATCGGAAAAAAATCGGGAAAAAATCGGGAAAAAATCGGAAAAAAATCGGAAAAAATCGGAAAAAATCGGAAAAAATCGGAAAAAATCGGAAAAAAAATCGGAAAAAAATCGGAAAAAATCGGGAAAAATCGGAAAAAAAATCGGAAAAAAAATCGGAAAAAAAATCGGAAAAAAATCGGGAAAAAAATCGGAAAAAATCGGAAAAAATCGGGAAAAAATCGGAAAAAGTCGGGAAAAAATCGAAAAAAATCGGAAAAAATCGGGAAAAAATCGGGAAAAAATCGGGAAAAAATCGGAAAAATCGGAAAAAAAATCGGAAAAAAAATCGGAAAAAAATCTGGAAAAAAATCGGAAAAAATCGGGAAAAAATCGGAAAAAAATCGGAAAAAAATCGGAAAAAATCGGAAAAAATCGGAAAAAATCGGAAAAAAATCGGGAAAAATCGGGAAAAAAATCGGACAAAATCGGAAAAAATCGGGAAAAAATCGGGAAAAAATCGGAAAAAAATCGGGAAAAAATCGGAAAAAATCTGACAAAATCGGAAAAAAAATCGGGAAAAATCGGGAAAAATCGGGAAAAAAAATCGGAAAAAAAATCGGGAAAAAATCGGAAAAAATCGGAAAAAATCGGAAAAAAAATCGGAAAAAAATCGGGAAAAAATCGGGAAAAAATCGGGAAAAAATCGGGAAAAATCGGGAAAAAAAATCGGAAAAAAAATCGGAAAAAAATCTGGAAAAAAATCGGAAAAAATCGGGAAAAAATCGGAAAAAAATCGGAAAAAAATCGGGAAAAAATCGGAAAAAATCGGAAAAAATCGGAAAAAAATCGGGAAAAATCGGGAAAAATCGGGAAAAAAATCGGACAAAATCGGAAAAAATCGGGAAAAAATCGGGAAAAAATCGGAAAAAAATCGGGAAAAAATCGGAAAAAATCGGAAAAAATCGGAAAAAAAATCGGAAAAAAATCGGGAAAAAATCGGGAAAAAATCGGGAAAAAATCGGGAAAAATCGGGAAAAAAAATCGGAAAAAAAATCGGAAAAAAATCGGGAAAAAAATCGGAAAAAATCGGAAAAAATCGGGAAAAAATCGGAAAAAGTCGGGAAAAAATCGAAAAAAATCGGAAAAAATCGGGAAAAAATCGGGAAAAAATCGGGAAAAAATCGGGAAAAAATTGGAAAAAAATCGGGAAAAAATCGGAAAAAATCGGAAAAAATCGGAAAAAAATCGGGAAAAATCGGGAAAAATCGGGAAAAAAATCGGACAAAATCGGAAAAAATCGGGAAAAAATCGGGAAAAAATCGGAAAAAAATCGGGAAAAAATCGGAAAAAATCGGAAAAAATCGTAAAAAAATCGGAAAAAATCGGAAAAAAAATCGGAAAAAAATCGGGAAAAAATCGGGAAAAATCGGGAAAAAAAATCGGAAAAAAAATCGGAAAAAAAATCGGAAAAAAATCGGGAAAAAAATCGGAAAAAATCGGAAAAAATCGGGAAAAAATCGGAAAAAGTCGGGAAAAAATCGAAAAAAATCGGAAAAAATCGGGAAAAAATCGGGAAAAAATCGGGAAAAAATCGGGAAAAATCGGGAAAAAAAATCGGAAAAAAAATCGGAAAAAAATCTGGAAAAAAATCGGAAAAAATCGGGAAAAATCGGAAAAAAACGGATAAAATCGGGAAAAAATCGGAAAAAATCGGGAAAATATCGGGAAAAAATCGGGAAAAAAATCGGGAAAAAAATCGGAAAAAAATCGGAAAAAATCGGAAAAAAATCGGAAAAAAATCGGGAAAAAAATCGGAAAAAATCGGAAAAAAATCGGAAAAAATCGGAAAAAAATCGGGAAAAAATCGGGAAAAAAATCGGAAAAAATCGGAAAAAATCGGGAAAAAAATCGGACAAAATCGGAAAAAATCGGGAAAAAATCGGGAAAAAATCGGAAAAAAATCGGGAAAAAAATCGGACAAAATCGGAAAAAATCGGGAAAAAATCGGAAAAAGTCGGAAAAAAATCGGGAAAAAATCGGGAAAAAATCGGAAAAAATCGGGAAAAATCGGAAAAAAATCGGGAAAAAATCGGAAAAAATCGGAAAAAAATCGGAAAAAAATCGGGAAAAAATCGGAAAAAATCGGAAAAAATCGGAAAAAAAATCGGAAAAAAATCGGGAAAAAATCGGGAAAAATCGGGAAAAAAAATCGGAAAAAAAATCGGAAAAAAAATCTGAAAAAAATCGGGAAAAAAATCGGAAAAAATCGGAAAAAATCGGGAAAAAATCGGAAAAAGTCGGGAAAAAATCGAAAAAAATCGGAAAAAATCGGAAAAAATCGGAAAAAAATCGGGAAAAATCGGGAAAAATCGGGAAAAAAATCGGACAAAATCGGAAAAAATCGGGAAAAAATCGGGAAAAAATCGGAAAAAAATCGGGAAAAAATCGGAAAAAATCGGAAAAAAATCGGGAAAAATCGGAAAAAATCGGGAAAAAAATCGGAAAAAATCGGAAAAAATCGGAAAAAATCGGGAAAAAATCGGAAAAAAATCGGAAAAAATCGGAAAAAATCGGAAAAAAATCGGAAAAAAAATCGGAAAAAAATCGGAAAAAATCGGAAAAAATCGGAAAAAATCGGAAAAAAAATCGGAAAAAAAATCGGAAAAAAAAAAAAAAAAATCGGAAAAAAATCGGAAAAAAATCGGAAAAAATCGGAAAAAATCGGAAAAAATCGGAAAAAAATCGGAAAAAAATCGGAAAAAAATCGGAAAAAATCGGGAAAAAATCGGAAAAAATCGGAAAAAAATCGGGAAAAAAATCGGAAAAAATCGGGAAAAAATCGGAAAAAAATCGGAAAAATCGGAAAAAAAAAAAATCGGAAAAAATCGGAAAAAATCGGAAAAAATCGGAAAAAATCGGAAAAAAATCGGAAAAAATCGGAAAAAATCGGAAAAAATCGGAAAAAATCGGAAAAAATCGGAAAAAATCGGAAAAAATCGGAAAAAATCGGAAAAAAATCGGAAAAAAATCGGAAAAAAATCGGAAAAAATCGGAAAAAAATCGGAAAAAAATCGGAAAAAAATCGGAAAAAATCGGAAAAAAATCGGAAAAAATCGGAAAAAAATCGGAAAAAATCGGAAAAAAATCGGAAAAAATCGGAAAAAATCGGAAAAAAATCGGAAAAAATCGGAAAAAATCGGAAAAAATCGGGAAAAAATCGGAAAAAAATCGGAAAAAAATCGGAAAAAATCGGAAAAAATCGGGAAAAAATCGGAAAAAATCGGAAAAAAATCGGGAAAAAATCGGAAAAAATCGGAAAAAATCGGGAAAAAATCGGAAAAAAAAAAAAATCGGAAAAAATCGGAAAAAATCGGAAAAAAATCGGAAAAAATCGGAAAAAATCGGAAAAAATCGGAAAAAATCGGAAAAAAAAAAAATCGGAAAAAATCGGAAAAAAATCGGAAAAAAAAAAAATCGGAAAAAAAATCGGAAAAAAAATCGGGAAAAAAATCGGAAAAAAAATCGGAAAAAAATCGGAAAAAATCGGGAAAAAATCGGAAAAAATCGGAAAAAATCGGAAAAAAATCGGAAAAAAATCGGAAAAAATCGGAAAAAAATCGGAAAAAAATCGGGAAAAATCGGAAAAAAATCGGAAAAAAAATCGGAAAAAATCGGGAAAAAATCGGGAAAAAATCGGAAAAAAATCGGAAAAAATCGGAAAAAATCGGAAAAAAATCGGAAAAAAAATCGGAAAAAAATCGGAAAAAATCGGGAAAAAATCGGAAAAAATCGGAAAAAATCGGAAAAAATCGGAGAAAAAATCGGAAAAAAAATCGGAAAAAAATCGTGAAAAATCGGAAAAAATCGGAAAAAATCGGAGAAAAAATCGGAAAAAATCGGGAAAAAATCGTGAAAAATCGGAAAAAATCGGAAAAAATCGGAAAAAAATCGGGAAAAAATCGGAAAAAGATCGGGAAAAAAAATCGGAAAAAAAATCGGAAAAAAATCTGGAAAAAAATCGGAAAAAATCGGAAAAAATCGGAAAAAAATCGGAAAAAAATCGGAAAAAATCGGAAAAAATCGGAAAAAAATCGGAAAAAATCGGAAAAAATCGGAAAAAATCGGAAAAAATCGGAAAAAAATCGGAAAAAAATCGGAAAAAATCGGAAAAAATCGGAAAAAAAATCGGAAAAAAATCGGGAAAAAATCGGAAAAAATCGGGGAAAAAATCGGAAAAAAATCGGAAAAATTCGGAAAAAAAACGGAAAAAAAATCGGGAAAAAATCGGGAAAAAATCGGAAAAAATCGGAAAAAAATCGGAAAAAAATCGGAAAAAAAATCGGAAAAAATCGGAAAAAAATCGGAAAAAATCGGAAAAAAATCGGAAAAAAATCGGAAAAAAATCGGAAAAAATCGGAAAAAATCGGGAAAAAATCGGAAAAAATCGGGAAAAAATCGGAAAAAATCGGGAAAAAATCGGGAAAAAATCGGAAAAAATCGGGAAAAAATCGGAAAAAAAATCGGAAAAAAATCGGAAAAAAAATCGGAAAAAATCGGAAAAAATCGGAAAAAATCGGAAAAAAAATCGGAAAAAAATCGGAAAAAATCGGGAAAAAATCGGGAAAAATCGGAAAAAATCGGAAAAAATCGGAAAAAATCGGGAAAAAATCGGAAAAAAATCGGAAAAAAATCGGAAAAAAATCGGAAAAAATCGGAAAAAATCGGGAAAAAATCGGAAAAAATCGGGAAAAAATCGGAAAAAAATCGGAAAAAATCGGAAAAAATCGGGAAAAAATCGGAAAAAATCGGGAAAAAATCGGAAAAAAATCGGGAAAAAATCGGAAAAAATCGGAAAAAATCGGAAAAAAATCGGAAAAAAATCGGAAAAAATCGGGAAAAAAATCGAAAAAAATCGGAAAAAATCGGAAAAAATCGGAAAAAATCGGAAAAAAAAAAAAATCGGAAAAAAATCGGGAAAAAAATCGGAAAAAAATCGGAAAAAAATCGGAAAAAAAATCGGAAAAAAAATCGGAAAAAAATCGGAAAAAAATCGGAAAAAATCGGAAAAAATCGGAAAAAATCGGAAAAAATCGGAAAAAATCGGAAAAAAATCGGAAAAAATCGGGAAAAAATCGGGAAAAAATCGGAAAAAATCGGAAAAAAATCGGAAAAAAATCGGAAAAAAAATCGGAAAAAAATCGGAAAAAAATCGGAAAAAATCGGAAAAAATCGGAAAAAAATCGGAAAAAAATCGGAAAAAATCGGAAAAAATCGGAAAAAATCGGAAAAAAATCGGAAAAAAATCGGAAAAAAATCGGAAAAAATCGGAAAAAATCGGAAAAAATCGGAAAAAATCGGAAAAAAATCGGAAAAAATCGGAAAAAATCGGAAAAAATCGGAAAAAAAATCGGAAAAATCGGAAAAAATCGGAAAAAAAATCGGAAAAAAAATCGGAAAAAATCGGAAAAAATCGGAAAAAATCGGAAAAAAAAAAAATCGGAAAAAAATCGGAAAAAAATCGGGAAAAAATCGGAAAAAATCGGAAAAAATCGGAAAAAATCGGGAAAAAATCGGAAAAAATCGGAAAAAAATCAGAAAAAAATCGGAAAAAATCGGAAAAAATCGGAAAAAAATCGGAAAAAAATCGGGAAAAAATCGGAAAAAATCGGAAAAAATCGGAAAAAATCGGGAAAAATCGGGAAAAAAAATCGGAAAAAAATCGGAAAAAATCGGAAAAAATCGGAAAAAATCGGAAAAAATCGGAAAAAAATCGGGAAAAAATCGGAAAAAATCGGAAAAAATCGGAAAAAAAATCGGAAAAAAATCGGGAAAAAATCGGGAAAAAATCGGAAAAAATCGGAAAAAATCGGAAAAAAATCGGAAAAAAATCGGAAAAAAATCGGAAAAAAATCGGAAAAAATCGGAAAAAATCGGAAAAAATCGGAAAAAATCGGGAAAAAATCGGAAAAAAATCGGAAAAAATCGGAAAAAATCGGAAAAAATCGGAAAAAATCGGAAAAAATCGGAAAAAAATCGGAAAAAATCGGAAAAAATCGGAAAAAATCGGAAAAAAAAAAAAATCGGAAAAAAAATCGGGAAAAAAATCGGACAAAATCGGAAAAAATCGGAAAAAATCGGAAAAAATCGGAAAAAAATCGGAAAAAATCGGAAAAAATCGGAAAAAATCGTAAAAAAATCGGAAAAAATCGGAAAAAAAAAAAATCGGAAAAAAATCGGAAAAAATCGGGAAAAATCGGGAAAAAAAATCGGAAAAAAAATCGGAAAAAAAATCGGAAAAAAATCGGGAAAAAAATCGGAAAAAATCGGAAAAAATCGGAAAAAATCGGAAAAAGTCGGGAAAAAATCGAAAAAAATCGGAAAAAATCGGAAAAAATCGGAAAAAATCGGGAAAAAATCGGGAAAAAATCGGGAAAAAAATCGGAAAAAAAATCGGAAAAAAATCGGAAAAAAATCGGAAAAAATCGGGAAAAATCGGAAAAAAATCGGAAAAAATCGGAAAAAATCGGAAAAAATCGGGAAAAAATCGGAAAAAATCGGGAAAAAATCGGAAAAAAATCGGAAAAAAATCGGGAAAAAATCGGAAAAAATCGGAAAAAAATCGGAAAAAAATCGGGAAAAAATCGGAAAAAAATCGGAAAAAAATCGGGAAAAAATCGGGAAAAAATCGGAAAAAAATCGGAAAAAATCGGAAAAAAATCGGAAAAAAAAAAAATCGGAAAAAATCGGAAAAAATCGGAAAAAATCGGAAAAAAATCGGAAAAAAATCGGGAAAAAATCGGGAAAAAATCGGAAAAAATCGGAAAAAAATCGGAAAAAAATCGGAAAAAATCGGAAAAAATCGGAAAAAATCGGGAAAAAATCGGAAAAAATCGGAAAAAAATCGGAAAAAAATCGGAAAAAAATCGGAAAAAATCGGAAAAAATCGGAAAAAATCGGAAAAAAAATCGGAAAAAATCGGAAAAAATCGGGAAAAAATCGGAAAAAAAATCGGAAAAAAATCGGGAAAAAATCGGAAAAAATCGGAAAAAATCGGAAAAAATCGGAAAAAAATCGGAAAAAAATCGGAAAAAATCGGAAAAAATCGGAAAAAATCGGAAAAAATCGGGAAAAAATCGGAAAAAAATCGGAAAAAATCGGAAAAAATCGGGAAAAAATCGGAAAAAATCGGAAAAAATCGGAAAAAAATCGGAAAAAAATCGGAAAAAATCGGAAAAAATCGGAAAAAAATCGGAAAAAATCGGGAAAAATCGGGAAAAAAATCGGAAAAAATCGGAAAAAATCGGGAAAAAATCGGAAAAAATCGGAAAAAAATCGGAAAAAAATCGGAAAAAATCGGGGAAAAAAATCGGAAAAAAAAAAATCGGAAAAAAAATCGGAAAAAAAATCGGAAAAAAATCGGAAAAAAATCGGAAAAAATCGGAAAAAATCGGAAAAAATCGGAAAAAAATCGGGAAAAAATCGGAAAAAAATCGGAAAAAATCGGAAAAAATCGGAAAAAATCGGAAAAAATCGGAAAAAAAATCGGAAAAAAAATCGGAAAAAAAATCGGAAAAAAATCTGGAAAAAAATCGGAAAAAATCGGAAAAAATCGGGAAAAAATCGGAAAAAAATCGGAAAAAATCGGAAAAAATCGGGGAAAAAAATCGGAAAAAATCGGAAAAAATCGGAAAAAATCGGAAAAAATCGGAAAAAAATCGGAAAAAATCGGAAAAAATCGGAAAAAATCGGAAAAAATCTGACAAAATCGGAAAAAAAAAAAAATCGGAAAAAATCGGAAAAAAATCGGAAAAAAATCGGGAAAAAATCGGAAAAAATCGGAAAAAATCGGAAAAAAAATCGGAAAAAAATCGGAAAAAATCGGGAAAAAATCGGAAAAAATCGGAAAAAATCGGAAAAAAATCGGAAAAAAAAAAAAATCGGAAAAAAAATCGGAAAAAAATCGGAAAAAAATCGGAAAAAATCGGAAAAAATCGGAAAAAAATCGGAAAAAAATCGGGAAAAAATCGGAAAAAATCGGAAAAAATCGGAAAAAAATCGGAAAAAAATCGGGAAAAAATCGGAAAAAAATCGGAAAAAATCGGAAAAAAATCGGGAAAAAATCGGAAAAAATCGGAAAAAAATCGGAAAAAATCGGAAAAAATCGGAAAAAATCGGAAAAAAAATCGGAAAAAAATCGGAAAAAAATCGGGAAAAAATCGGGAAAAAATCGGAAAAAATCGGAAAAAAATCGGAAAAAATCGGAAAAAAATCGGAAAAAAATCGGAAAAAATCGGAAAAAATCGGAAAAAATCGGAAAAAATCGGAAAAAATCGGAAAAAAATCGGAAAAAATCGGGAAAAAATCGGAAAAAATCGGAAAAAATCGGAAAAAATCGGAAAAAAATCGGAAAAAATCGGAAAAAATCGGAAAAAATCGGAAAAAAATCGGAAAAAATCGGGAAAAATCGGAAAAAAATCGGAAAAAATCGGAAAAAATCGGGAAAAAATCGGAAAAAATCGGAAAAAAATCGGGAAAAAATCGGAAAAAATCGGAAAAAATCGGAAAAAAATCGGAAAAAATCGGAAAAAAAATCGGAAAAAAATCGGGAAAAAATCGGAAAAAATCGGAAAAAAAATCGGAAAAAAAATCGAAAAAAAATCGGAAAAAAATCGGAAAAAAAATCGGAAAAAATCGGAAAAAATCGGAAAAAATCGGAAAAAATCGGGAAAAAATCGGAAAAAAATCGGAAAAAATCGGGAAAAAATCGGGAAAAAATCGGGAAAAAATCGGGAAAAATCGGAAAAAAAATCGGAAAAAAAATCGGAAAAAAATCGGAAAAAAATCGGAAAAAATCGGAAAAAAATCGGAAAAAAATCGGAAAAAAATCGGAAAAAATCGGAAAAAATCGGGAAAAAATCGGAAAAAATCGGAAAAAAATCGGAAAAAAATCGGAAAAAAATCGGAAAAAATCGGAAAAAAATCGGAAAAAATCGGAAAAAATCGGAAAAAATCGGAAAAAAATCGGAAAAAATCGGAAAAAAATCGGAAAAAATCGGAAAAAAATCGGAAAAAATCGGAAAAAATCGGAAAAAAATCGGAAAAAATCGGAAAAAATCGGAAAAAATCGGAAAAAATCGGAAAAAAATCGGAAAAAATCGGAAAAAATCGGAAAAAATCGGAAAAAATCGGAAAAAATCGGAAAAAAATCGGAAAAAATCGGAAAAAATCGGAAAAAATCGGAAAAAAATCGGAAAAAAATCGGAAAAAATCGGAAAAAATCGGAAAAAAATCGGAAAAAAATCGGAAAAAATCGGAAAAAATCGGAAAAAATCGGAAAAAAAATCGGAAAAAAATCGGGAAAAAATCGGAAAAAATCGGAAAAAATCGGAAAAAATCGGAAAAAAAATCGGAAAAAAATCGGAAAAAAATCGGAAAAAAATCGGAAAAAATCGGGAAAAAATCGGAAAAAATCGGGAAAAAATCGGAAAAAAATCGGAAAAAATCGGAAAAAATCGGAAAAAAATCGGAAAAAAATCGGAAAAAAATCGGAAAAAATCGGAAAAAATCGGAAAAAATCGGGAAAAAATCGGAAAAAATCGGAAAAAAATCGGGAAAAAATCGGAAAAAAAATCGGAAAAAAATCGGAAAAAAATCGGAAAAAAATCGGAAAAAATCGGAAAAAATCGGAAAAAATCGGAAAAAATCGGGAAAAAATCGGAAAAAAATCGGAAAAAATCGGAAAAAATCGGAAAAAAATCGGAAAAAAAATCGGAAAAAAATCGGAAAAAATCGGAAAAAATCGGGAAAAAATCGGAAAAAATCGGAAAAAAATCGGAAAAAAATCGGAAAAAATCGGAAAAAAATCGGAAAAAATCGGAAAAAAAATCGGAAAAAAATCGGAAAAAATCGGAAAAAATCGGAAAAAAATCGGAAAAAATCGGGAAAAAATCGGGAAAAAATCGGAAAAAATCGGAAAAAATCGGAAAAAAATCGGAAAAAAATCGGAAAAAATCGGAAAAAATCGGAAAAAAATCGGAAAAAATCGGAAAAAATCGGAAAAAATCGGAAAAAATCGGAAAAAATCGGAAAAAATCGGAAAAAATCGGAAAAAAATCGGGAAAAAATCGGAAAAAATCGGAAAAAATCGGAAAAAAATCGGAAAAAAATCGGAAAAAATCGGGAAAAAATCGGAAAAAATCGGAAAAAAATCGGAAAAAAATCGGAAAAAATCGGAAAAAATCGGAAAAAATCGGAAAAAAATCGGAAAAAAATCGGAAAAAATCGGAAAAAAATCGGAAAAAATCGGAAAAAAATCGGGAAAAAATCGGAAAAAAATCGGAAAAAATCGGAAAAAATCGGAAAAAAATCGGAAAAAATCGGAAAAAATCGGAAAAAATCGGAAAAAAATCGGAAAAAAATCGGAAAAAAATCGGAAAAAATCGGAAAAAAATCGGAAAAAAAAAATCGGAAAAAAATCGGAAAAAAATCGGGAAAAAATCGGAAAAAATCGGAAAAAATCGGAAAAAATCGGAAAAAAATCGGAAAAAATCGGGAAAAAATCGGAAAAAAATCGGAAAAAAATCGGAAAAAAATCGGAAAAAATCGGAAAAAATCGGAAAAAATCGGAAAAAAATCGGAAAAAATCGGAAAAAATCGGAAAAAAATCGGAAAAAATCGGAAAAAATCGGAAAAAAATCGGAAAAAAATCGGAAAAAATCGGAAAAAATCGGGAAAAAATCGGAAAAAATCGGAAAAAATCGGAAAAAAATCGGAAAAAATCGGAAAAAATCGGAAAAAATCGGAAAAAAAATCGGAAAAAAATCGGGAAAAAAATCGGACAAAATCGGAAAAAATCGGAAAAAATCGGGAAAAAATCGGAAAAAAATCGGGAAAAAATCGGAAAAAATCGGAAAAAAATCGGAAAAAAAATCGGAAAAAAATCGGAAAAAAATCGGAAAAAATCGGAAAAAATCGGAAAAAATCGGAAAAAATCGGAAAAAAAATCGGAAAAAAATCGGAAAAAAATCGGGAAAAAATCGGAAAAAAATCGGAAAAAATCGGGAAAAAATCGGAAAAAATCGGGAAAAAATCGGAAAAAATCGGAAAAAATCGGAAAAAATCGGAAAAAATCGGAAAAAATCGGGAAAAAAATCGGAAAAAAAATCGGAAAAAAATCGGAAAAAATCGGAAAAAAATCGGAAAAAAATCGGAAAAAATCGGAAAAATCGGAAAAAAATCGGAAAAAATCGGAAAAAATCGGAAAAAATCGGAAAAAATCGGAAAAAATCGGAAAAAAAATCGGAAAAAAATCGGAAAAAATCGGAAAAAATCGGAAAAAATCGGAAAAAAATCGGGAAAAAATCGGAAAAAAATCGGAAAAAATCGGAAAAAATCGGAAAAAAATCGGAAAAAAATCGGAAAAAATCGGAAAAAATCGGGAAAAAATCGGAAAAAATCGGGAAAAAATCGGAAAAAAATCGGAAAAAAATCGGAAAAAATCGGAAAAAATCGGGAAAAAATCGGAAAAAATCGGAAAAAAATCGGGAAAAAATCGGAAAAAAATCGGAAAAAATCGGAAAAAAATCGGAAAAAAATCGGAAAAAATCGGAAAAAAATCGGAAAAAATCGGAAAAAATCGGAAAAAATCGGAAAAAATCGGAAAAAAATCGGAAAAAATCGGAAAAAATCGGGAAAAATCGGAAAAAAAATCGGAAAAAAAATCGGAAAAAAATCGGAAAAAAATCGGAAAAAAATCGGAAAAAATCGGAAAAAATCGGGAAAAAATCGGAAAAAAATCGGAAAAAAATCGGAAAAAAATCGGAAAAAATCGGAAAAAATCGGAAAAAAATCGGAAAAAATCGGAAAAAATCGGAAAAAAATCGGAAAAAAATCGGAAAAAAATCGGAAAAAAATCGGAAAAAATCGGAAAAAATCGGAAAAAATCGGAAAAAATCGGGAAAAAATCGGAAAAAATCGGAAAAAATCGGAAAAAAATCGGAAAAAATCGGGAAAAAAATCGGAAAAAATCGGAAAAAATCGGGAAAAAATCGGAAAAAATCGGAAAAAAATCGGGAAAAAATCGGAAAAAATCGGAAAAAAAATCGGAAAAAAATCGGAAAAAAATCGGAAAAAATCGGAAAAAAAATCGGAAAAAAAATCGGGAAAAAATCGGAAAAAATCGGAAAAAATCGGAAAAAAAATCGGAAAAAAATCGGAAAAAATCGGAAAAAATCGGAAAAAATCGGAAAAAATCGGAAAAAAATCGGAAAAAAAATCGGAAAAAAATCGGAAAAAAATCGGAAAAAATCGGGAAAAAATCGGAAAAAATCGGAAAAAAATCGGAAAAAATCGGAAAAAATCGGAAAAAATCGGAAAAAAATCGGAAAAAATCGGAAAAAATCGGAAAAAAATCGGAAAAAATCGGAAAAAATCGGAAAAAATCGGAAAAAAATCGGAAAAAAATCGGAAAAAATCGGAAAAAATTGGAAAAAATCGGAAAAAAAAAATCGAAAAAAAATCGGAAAAAATCGGAAAAAATCGGAAAAAATCGGAAAAAATCGGAAAAAAAATCGGAAAAAAAATCGGAAAAAAATCGGGAAAAAAATCGGAAAAAATCGGAAAAAATCGGGAAAAAATCGGAAAAAATCGGAAAAAATCGGAAAAAATCGGAAAAAATCGGAAAAAATCGGGAAAAAATCGGGAAAAAATCGGAAAAAATCGGAAAAAATCGGAAAAAAATCGGGAAAAAATCGGAAAAAATCGGAAAAAATCGGAAAAAAATCGGAAAAAATCGGAAAAAATCGGAAAAAAATCGGAAAAAATCGGAAAAAATCGGGAAAAAATCGGAAAAAATCGGAAAAAAATCGGAAAAAATCGGAAAAAATCGGAAAAAATCGGAAAAAAAATCGGAAAAAATCGGAAAAAAATCGGAAAAAAATCGGGAAAAAATCGGGAAAAATCGGAAAAAAAATCGGAAAAAAAATCGGAAAAAAAATCGGAAAAAAATCGGAAAAAAATCGGAAAAAATCGGAAAAAATCAGGAAAAAATCGGAAAAAATCGGGAAAAAATCGGAAAAAAATCGGAAAAAATCGGGAAAAAATCTGAAAAAATCGGGAAAAAATCGGGGAAAATCGGAAAAAATCGGAAAAAAAATCGGAAAAAAATCGGAAAAAAATCGGAAAAAATCGGGGAAAAAATCGGAAAAAAATCGGAAAAAATCGGAAAAAATCGGAAAAAATCGGGAAAAATCGGAAAAAATCGGGAAAAAAATCGGGAAAAAAATCGGAAAAAAATCGGAAAAAATCGGAAAAAAATCGGAAAAAATCGGAAAAAAATCGGAAAAAATCGGAAAAAAATCGGAAAAAATCGGAAAAAAATCGGAAAAAATCGGAAAAAAATCGGAAAAAATCGGAAAAAATCGGAAAAAAATCGGACAAAATCGGAAAAAATCGGGAAAAAATCGGGAAAAAATCGGAAAAAAATCGGGAAAAAAATCGGAAAAAAAATCGGAAAAAATCGGAAAAAATCGGAAAAAATCGGAAAAAAATCGGGAAAAAATCGGGAAAAAATCGGAAAAAATCGGAAAAAATCGGAAAAAAATCGGAAAAAAATCGGAAAAAATCGGAAAAAAATCGGAAAAAATCGGGAAAAAATCGGAAAAAATCGGAAAAAATCGGAAAAAAAATCGGAAAAAAATCGGAAAAAATCGGAAAAAATCGGAAAAAAAATCGGAAAAAAAATCGGAAAAAAAATCGGAAAAAAATCGGGAAAAAAATCGGAAAAAATCGGAAAAAATCGGAAAAAAATCGGAAAAAATCGGAAAAAATCGGAAAAAAATCGGAAAAAATCGGAAAAAAATCGGAAAAAATCGGAAAAAATCGGAAAAAATCGGGAAAAAAATCGGAAAAAATCGGAAAAAATCGGGAAAAAATCGGAAAAAATCGGAAAAAATCGGAAAAAATCGGAAAAAATCGGAAAAAAATCGGAAAAAATCGGAAAAAAATCGGAAAAAATCGGAAAAAATCGGAAAAAAATCGGAAAAAATCGGAAAAAAAATCGGAAAAAAATCGGAAAAAATCGGAAAAAATCGGAAAAAAATCGGAAAAAAATCGGAAAAAATCGGAAAAAATCGGGAAAAAATCGGAAAAAAATCGGGAAAAAATCGGGAAAAAAATCGGAAAAAAAATCGGAAAAAAAATCGGAAAAAAAATCGGAAAAAAATCGGAAAAAATCGGAAAAAAAATCGGAAAAAATCGGAAAAAAATCGGAAAAAAATCGGAAAAAAATCGGAAAAAAATCGGAAAAAATCGGAAAAAATCGGAAAAAATCGGAAAAAAATCGGAAAAAAATCGGAAAAAATCGGGAAAAAATCGGAAAAAATCGGAAAAAATCGGGAAAAAATCGGAAAAAATCGGAAAAAATCGGGAAAAAATCGGAAAAAAATCGGAAAAAATCGGAAAAAATCGGAAAAAATCGGGAAAAAAAATCGGAAAAAAAATCGGAAAAAAATCGGAAAAAAATCGGAAAAAATCGGAAAAAATCGGAAAAAAATCGGGAAAAAATCGGAAAAAATCGGAAAAAAATCGGAAAAAATCGGAAAAAATCGGAAAAAATCGGAAAAAAAATCGGAAAAAAAATCGGAAAAAAATCGGGAAAAAATCGGAAAAAATCGGAAAAAATCGGAAAAAAATCGGAAAAAAATCGGAAAAAATCGGAAAAAAATCGGAAAAAATCGGAAAAAATCGGAAAAAAAATCGGGAAAAAATCGGAAAAAAATCGGAAAAAATCGGAAAAAATCGGAAAAAAAAAAATCGGGAAAAAATCGGAAAAAAATCGGGAAAAAATCGGAAAAAATCGGAAAAAATCGGAAAAAAAATCGGAAAAAAATCGGGAAAAAATCGGAAAAAATCGGAAAAAAATCGGAAAAAATCGGAAAAAATCGGAAAAAAAAAAAATCGGAAAAAAATCGGAAAAAAAATCGGAAAAAATCGGAAAAAATCGGGAAAAATCGGGAAAAAAAATCGAAAAAAAATCGGAAAAAATCGGGAAAAAATCGGAAAAAAATCGGAAAAAAAATCGGAAAAAATCGGAAAAAATCGGGAAAAAATCGGAAAAAAATCGGAAAAAAAATCGGAAAAAAAAAAATCGGAAAAAAATCGGAAAAAAATCGGGAAAAAATCGGGAAAAAATCGGAAAAAATCGGGAAAAAAAAAATCGGAAAAAAAATCGGAAAAAAATCGGAAAAAATCGGAAAAAATCGGAAAAAAATCGGGAAAAAATCGGAAAAAATCGGAAAAAATCGGAAAAAATCGGAAAAAATCGGAAAAAATCGGAAAAAATCGGAAAAAATCGGAAAAAATCGGAAAAAATCGGAAAAAAAATCGGAAAAAATCGGAAAAAAATCGGAAAAAAATCGGAAAAAAAATCGGGAAAAAATCGGAAAAAATCGGAAAAAATCGGAAAAAAATCGGAAAAAATCGGAAAAAATCGGAAAAAATCGGGAAAAAATCGGAAAAAATCGGAAAAAATCGGAAAAAATCGGAAAAAAATCGGAAAAAATCGGGAAAAAAATCGGAAAAAATCGGGAAAAAAATCGGAAAAAAATCGGAAAAAAATCGGAAAAAATCGGAAAAAATCGGAAAAAATCGGAAAAAAATCGGAAAAAAAAAATCGGGAAAAAATCGGAAAAAATCGGAAAAAATCGGAAAAAATCGGAAAAAATCGGAAAAAAATCGGAAAAAAATCGGAAAAAAATCGGAAAAAATCGGAAAAAATCGGAAAAAAAATCGGAAAAAAATCGGGAAAAAATCGGGAAAAAATCGGAAAAAATCGGAAAAAAATCGGAAAAAATCGGAAAAAATCGGAAAAAATCGGAAAAAATCGGGAAAAAATCGGAAAAAATCGGAAAAAATCGGAAAAAAATCGGAAAAAAATCGGAAAAAAATCGGAAAAAATCGGAAAAAAAATCGGAAAAAAATCGGAAAAAATCGGGAAAAAATCGGGAAAAAATCGGAAAAAATCGGAAAAAAATCGGAAAAAATCGGAAAAAATCGGAAAAAAATCGGGAAAAAATCGGGAAAAAATCGGAAAAAATCGGAAAAAATCGGAAAAAATCGGAAAAAAATCGGAAAAAAATCGGGAAAAAATCGGAAAAAATCGGAAAAAAATCGGAAAAAATCGGAAAAAAATCGGAAAAAATCGGAAAAAATCGGAAAAAAATCGGAAAAAAATCGGAAAAAATCGGAAAAAATCGGAAAAAATCGGAAAAAAATCGGAAAAAATCGGAAAAAAATCGGAAAAAATCGGAAAAAAATCGGAAAAAAATCGGAAAAAAATCGGAAAAAAATCGGAAAAAATCGAAAAAAATCGGGAAAAAATCGGAAAAAAATCGGAAAAAAATCGGAAAAAATCGGAAAAAATCGGAAAAAAAATCGGAAAAAATCGGAAAAATCGGAAAAAAATCGGAAAAAAATCGGAAAAAAATCGGAAAAAATCGGAAAAAATCGGAAAAAATCGGAAAAAAATCGGGAAAAAAATCGGAAAAAATCGGAAAAAATCGGAAAAAATCGGAAAAAATCGGAAAAAAATCGGAAAAAAAATCGGAAAAAAATCGGAAAAAAATCGGAAAAAATCGGAAAAAAATCGGAAAAAATCGGGAAAAAATCGGAAAAAATCGGAAAAAATCGGGAAAAAATCGGAAAAAATCGGAAAAAAATCGGAAAAAAATCGGAAAAAAATCGGAAAAAAATCGGAAAAAAATCGGAAAAAATCGGAAAAAAATCGGAAAAAATCGGAAAAAAATCGGAAAAAATCGGAAAAAATCGGAAAAAATCGGAAAAAAATCGGAAAAAATCGGAAAAAAATCGGAAAAAAATCGGAAAAAAATCGGAAAAAAATCGGAAAAAATCGGAAAAAATCGGAAAAAAATCGGAAAAAAATCGGAAAAAAATCGGAAAAAAATCGGAAAAAATCGGAAAAAATCGGAAAAAAATCGGAAAAAAATCGGAAAAAAATCGGAAAAAATCGGGAAAAATCGGAAAAAAATCGGAAAAAAAATCGGAAAAAATCGGAAAAAATCGGAAAAAAATCGGAAAAAATCGGAAAAAATCGGAAAAAATCGGAAAAAATCGGAAAAAAATCGGAAAAAATCGGAAAAAATCGGAAAAAATCGGAAAAAAATCGGAAAAAAAATCGGAAAAAAAATCGGAAAAAATCGGAAAAAATCGGAAAAAATCGGAAAAAAATCGGAAAAAATCGGAAAAAAATCGGAAAAAAATCGGAAAAAATCGGGAAAAAATCGGAAAAAATCGGGAAAAAATCGGAAAAAAATCGGAAAAAAATCGGAAAAATCGGAAAAAATCGGGAAAAAATCGGAAAAAATCGGAAAAAAATCGGGAAAAAATCGGAAAAAATCGGGAAAAAATCGGGAAAAAATCGGAAAAAATCGGGAAAAAAATCGGGAAAAAATCGGAAAAAAAAAAATCGGGAAAAAAAATCGGAAAAAAATCGGAAAAAAATCGGAAAAAATCGGAAAAAATCGGAAAAAAAATCGGAAAAAAATCGGGAAAAAATCGGGAAAAAATCGGGAAAAAATCGGAAAAAAATCGGAAAAAAAATCGGGAAAAAAAATCGGGAAAAAATCGGGAAAAAAATCGGGAAAAAAATCGGAAAAAAAATCGGAAAAAAATCGGAAAAAAATCGGAAAAAATCGGGAAAAAATCGGAAAAAATCGGAAAAAAATCGGAAAAAAATCGGGAAAAAATCGGAAAAAATCGGAAAAAATCGGGAAAAAATCGGAAAAAAAATCGGAAAAAAATCGGAAAAAATCGGAAAAAATCGGAAAAAAAATCGGAAAAAAATCGGAAAAAAAATCGGAAAAAAATCGGGAAAAAATCGGGAAAAAATCGGGAAAAAATCGGGAAAAAATCGGAAAAAAATCGGAAAAAAATCGGGAAAAAATCGGAAAAAATCGGAAAAAATCGGAAAAAATCGGAAAAAAATCGGGAAAAAATCGGGAAAAAATCGGAAAAAATCGGAAAAAATCGAAAAAAATCGGAAAAAATCGGGAAAAAAATCGGGAAAAAATCGGGAAAAAATCGGGAAAAAATTGGAAAAATCGGGAAAAAAAATCGGAAAAAAAATCGGGAAAAAATCGGAAAAAATCGGAAAAAAATCGGAAAAAAATCGGAAAAAAAATCGGAAAAAATCGGAAAAAATCGGGAAAAAATCGGAAAAAATCGGAAAAAAAATCGGGAAAAAATCGGGAAAAAATCGGGAAAAAATCGGAAAAAATCGGAAAAAATCGGAAAAAAAATCGGAAAAAAAATCGGAAAAAAATCGGAAAAAATCGGAAAAAATCGGAAAAAATCGGAAAAAAAATCGGAAAAAAATCGGGAAAAAATCGGAAAAAATCGGAAAAAATCGGGAAAAAATCGGTCGGAAAAAAATCGGGAAAAAATCGGAAAAAAATCGGAAAAAATCGGAAAAAATCGGAAAAAAATCGGAAAAAAATCGGAAAAAATCGGAAAAAATCGGAAAAAAAATCGGAAAAAAATCGGAAAAAAATCGGAAAAAAATCGGAAAAAAATCGGAAAAAATCGGGAAAAAATCGGAAAAAAATCGGAAAAAAATCGGAAAAAATCGGAAAAAATCGGAAAAAAATCGGAAAAAAATCGGAAAAAATCGGAAAAAATCGGAAAAAAATCGGAAAAAAATCGGAAAAAAATCGGAAAAAAATCGGAAAAAAATCGGGAAAAAATCGGAAAAAATCGGAAAAAAATCGGAAAAAAATCGGAAAAAATCGGAAAAAATCGGAAAAAAATCGGAAAAAAAATCGGAAAAAAATCGGAAAAAATCGGAAAAAAATCGGAAAAAAATCGGAAAAAAATCGGAAAAAAATCGGAAAAAATCGGGAAAAAATCGGAAAAAATCGGAAAAAAATCGGAAAAAAATCGGAAAAAAATCGGAAAAAAATCGGAAAAAAATCGGAAAAAAATCGGAAAAAAATCGGAAAAAAATCGGAAAAAAATCGGAAAAAAATCGGAAAAAATCGGAAAAAATCGGAAAAAATCGGAAAAAAATCGGAAAAAATCGGAAAAAAATCGGAAAAAAATCGGAAAAAAATCGGAAAAAAATCGGAAAAAAATCGGAAAAAATCGGAAAAAAATCGGAAAAAAAATCGGAAAAAAATCGGAAAAAATCGGAAAAAATCGGAAAAAATCGGAAAAAAATCGGAAAAAAATCGGAAAAAAATCGGAAAAAAATCGGAAAAAAATCGGAAAAAAATCGGAAAAAAATCGGAAAAAAATCGGAAAAAAAATCGGAAAAAATCGGAAAAAATCGGGAAAAAATCGGAAAAAATCGGAAAAAAATCGGAAAAAATCGGAAAAAATCGGAAAAAAATCGGAAAAAAAATCGGAAAAAAATCGGAAAAAAATCGGAAAAAATCGGAAAAAAATCGGAAAAAAATCGGAAAAAAAATCGGAAAAAATCGGAAAAAAATCGGAAAAAAATCGGAAAAAATCGGAAAAAATCGGGAAAAAATCGGAAAAAAAATCGGAAAAAATCGGAAAAAAATCGGAAAAAAATCGGAAAAAATCGGAAAAAAATCGGAAAAAAATCGGAAAAAATCGGAAAAAATCGGAAAAAAATCGGAAAAAAAATCGGAAAAAAATCGGAAAAAAATCGGACAAAATCGGGAAAAAATCGGAAAAAATCGGAAAAAAAATCGGAAAAAATCGGAAAAAAATCGGAAAAAAATCGGAAAAAAAATCGGAAAAAAATCGGAAAAAATCGGAAAAAATCGGAAAAAAATCGGAAAAAAATCGGAAAAAAATCGGAAAAAAATCGGAAAAAATCGGGAAAAAATCGGAAAAAATCGGAAAAAAATCGGAAAAAAATCGGAAAAAAATCGGAAAAAAATCGGAAAAAAATCGGAAAAAAATCGGAAAAAAATCGGAAAAAATCGGAAAAAAATCGGAAAAAAAATCGGAAAAAAATCGGAAAAAATCGGAAAAAAATCGGAAAAAAATCGGAAAAAAATCGGAAAAAATCGGAAAAAATCGGAAAAAAATCGGAAAAAAATCGGAAAAAAATCGGAAAAAAATCGGAAAAAAATCGGAAAAAATCGGGAAAAAATCGGAAAAAAATCGGAAAAAAATCGGAAAAAAATCGGAAAAAAATCGGAAAAAAATCGGAAAAAATCGGAAGAAAAAATCGGAAAAAAATCGGAAAAAAATCGGAAAAAAATCGGAAAAAAATCGGAAAAAATCGGAAAAAAATCGGAAAAAAATCGGAAAAAAATCGGAAAAAATCGGAAAAAAATCGGAAAAAAATCGGAAAAAAATCGGAAAAAAATCGGAAAAAAATCGGGAAAAAATCGGGAAAAAATCGGAAAAAAAATCGGAAAAAAATCGGAAAAAATCGGAAAAAATCGGAAAAAAAATCGGAAAAAATCGGAAAAAAATCGGAAAAAAATCGGAAAAAAATCGGAAAAAAATCGGAAAAAAATCGGAAAAAATCGGAAAAAAATCGGAAAAAAATCGGAAAAAAATCGGAAAAAAATCGGAAAAAAATCGGAAAAAATCGGAAAAAATCGGAAAAAATCGGAAAAAAATCGGAAAAAATCGGAAAAAAATCGGAAAAAAATCGGAAAAAAATCGGAAAAAAATCGGAAAAAATCGGAAAAAATCGGAAAAAAATCGGAAAAAAATCGGAAAAAAATCGGAAAAAAATCGGAAAAAATCGGAAAAAAATCGGGAAAAATCGGAAAAAAATCGGAAAAAAATCGGAAAAAAATCGGAAAAAAATCGGAAAAAAATCGGAAAAAAATCGGAAAAAAATCGGAAAAAATCGGAAAAAAATCGGAAAAAAATCGGAAAAAAATCGGAAAAAAATCGGAAAAAAATCGGAAAAAAATCGGAAAAAAATCGGAAAAAAATCGGAAAAAAATCGGAAAAAAATCGGAAAAAAATCGGACAAAATCGGGAAAAAATCGGGAAAAATCGGAAAAAAATCGGAAAAAATCGGAAAAAAATCGGAAAAAAATCGGAAAAAAATCGGAAAAAAATCGGAAAAAAATCGGAAAAAATCGGAAAAAAATCGGAAAAAAATCGGAAAAAAATCGGAAAAAATCGGAAAAAAATCGGAAAAAAATCGGAAAAAAATCGGAAAAAAAATCGGAAAAAAATCGGAAAAAAATCGGAAAAAAATCGGAAAAAAATCGGAAAAAAATCGGAAAAAAATCGGAAAAAATCGGAAAAAAATCGGAAAAAAATCGGAAAAAATCGGAAAAAATCGGAAAAAAATCGGAAAAAATCGGAAAAAATCGGAAAAAAATCGGAAAAAAATCGGAAAAAAATCGGAAAAAAATCGGAAAAAATCGGGAAAAAATCGGAAAAAAATCGGAAAAAATCGGAAAAAAATCGGAAAAAAATCGGAAAAAAATCGGAAAAAATCGGAAAAAAATCGGAAAAAAATCGGAAAAAAATCGGAAAAAATCGGAAAAAATCGGAAAAAAATCGGAAAAAAATCGGAAAAAAATCGGAAAAAAATCGGAAAAAAATCGGAAAAAATCGGAAAAAATCGGAAAAAAATCGGAAAAAAATCGGAAAAAAATCGGAAAAAATCGGAAAAAAATCGGAAAAAATCGGAAAAAATCGGAAAAAAATCGGAAAAAAATCGGAAAAAATCGGAAAAAATCGGAAAAAAAATCGGAAAAAAATCGGAAAAAAATCGGGAAAAAATCGGAAAAAAATCGGAAAAAATCGGAAAAAATCGGAAAAAAATCGGAAAAAAATCGGGAAAAATCGGAAAAAAAATCGGAAAAAATCGGAAAAAAATCGGAAAAAAATCGGAAAAAAATCGGAAAAAAATCGGAAAAAAATCGGAAAAAAATCGGAAAAAAATCGGAAAAAATCGGAAAAAATCGGAAAAAAATCGGAAAAAAATCGGAAAAAAATCGGAAAAAATCGGGAAAAAATCGGAAAAAAATCGGAAAAAAAATCGGAAAAAAATCGGAAAAAATCGGAAAAAAATCGGAAAAAATCGGAAAAAAATCGGAAAAAATCGGAAAAAAATCGGAAAAAAATCGGAAAAAAATCGGAAAAAAATCGGAAAAAAATCGGAAAAAAATCGGAAAAAAATCGGAAAAAAATCGGAAAAAATCGGAAAAAATCGGAAAAAATCGGAAAAAAAATCGGAAAAAATCGGAAAAAAATCGGAAAAAAATCGGAAAAAAATCGGAAAAAAATCGGAAAAAAATCGGAAAAAATCGGAAAAAAATCGGAAAAAAATCGGAAAAAAATCGGAAAAAATCGGGAAAAAATCGGAAAAAAATCGGAAAAAATCGGAAAAAATCGGAAAAAATCGGAAAAAAATCGGAAAAAATCGGAAAAAAATCGGAAAAAAATCGGAAAAAAATCGGAAAAAAATCGGAAAAAAATCGGAAAAAATCGGAAAAAAATCGGAAAAAAATCGGAAAAAAATCGGAAAAAAATCGGAAAAAATCGGGAAAAAATCGGGAAAAAATCGGAAAAAAATCGGAAAAAATCGGAAAAAAATCGGAAAAAAATCGGAAAAAAATCGGAAAAAAATCGGAAAAAATCGGAAAAAATCGGAAAAAAATCGGAAAAAAAATCGGAAAAAAATCGGAAAAAAATCGGAAAAAATCGGAAAAAATCGGAAAAAATCGGAAAAAAAATCGGAAAAAAATCGGAAAAAAATCGGAAAAAAATCGGAAAAAAATCGGAAAAAAATCGGAAAAAAATCGGAAAAAATCGGGAAAAAATCGGAAAAAAATCGGAAAAAAATCGGAAAAAAATCGGAAAAAATCGGAAAAAAATCGGAAAAAAAATCGGAAAAAAAATCGGAAAAAAATCGGAAAAAATCGGAAAAAATCGGAAAAAATCGGAAAAAAAATCGGAAAAAATCGGAAAAAAATCGGAAAAAAATCGGAAAAAATCGGAAAAAAATCGGAAAAAAATCGGAAAAAAATCGGAAAAAAATCGGAAAAAAATCGGAAAAAATCGGAAAAAATCGGAAAAAATCGGAAAAAAATCGGAAAAAATCGGAAAAAAATCGGAAAAAAATCGGAAAAAAAATCGGAAAAAAATCGGAAAAAAATCGGAAAAAAATCGGAAAAAAATCGGAAAAAAAATCGGAAAAAAATCGGAAAAAATCGGGAAAAAATCGGAAAAAAATCGGAAAAAAATCGGAAAAAAATCGGGAAAAAATCGGAAAAAAATCGGAAAAAATCGGAAAAAAATCGGAAAAAAATCGGAAAAAAATCGGAAAAAAATCGGAAAAAAATCGGAAAAAATCGGAAAAAATCGGAAAAAAATCGGAAAAAAAATCGGAAAAAAATCGGAAAAAAATCGGAAAAAATCGGAAAAAAATCGGAAAAAAATCGGAAAAAAATCGGAAAAAAATCGGAAAAAAATCGGAAAAAATCGGAAAAAAATCGGAAAAAAATCGGAAAAAAATCGGAAAAAAATCGGAAAAAAATCGGAAAAAAATCGGAAAAAAATCGGAAAAAATCGGAAAAAATCGGAAAAAAATCGGAAAAAAAATCGGAAAAAAATCGGAAAAAAATCGGAAAAAAATCGGAAAAAATCGGAAAAAAAATCGGAAAAAAATCGGAAAAAAATCGGAAAAAAATCGGAAAAAATCGGAAAAAATCGGAAAAAAATCGGAAAAAATCGGAAAAAAATCGGAAAAAAAATCGGAAAAAATCGGGAAAAAATCGGAAAAAAATCGGAAAAAAAATCGGAAAAAAATCGGACAAAATCGGGAAAAAATCGGAAAAAATCGGAAAAAAATCGGAAAAAATCGGAAAAAAATCGGAAAAAAAATCGGAAAAAAATCGGAAAAAAATCGGAAAAAAATCGGAAAAAAATCGGAAAAAAAATCGGAAAAAAATCGGAAAAAATCGGGAAAAAATCGGAAAAAATCGGAAAAAAAATCGGAAAAAATCGGAAAAAAATCGGAAAAAAATCGGAAAAAAAATCGGAAAAAAATCGGAAAAAAATCGGAAAAAATCGGAAAAAAATCGGAAAAAAATCGGAAAAAAAATCGGAAAAAATCGGAAAAAATCGGAAAAAAATCGGAAAAAATCGGAAAAAATCGGAAAAAATCGGAAAAAAATCGGAAAAAATCGGAAAAAAATCGGAAAAAAATCGGAAAAAAATCGGAAAAAAATCGGAAAAAAATCGGAAAAAAATCGGAAAAAATCGGAAAAAAATCGGAAAAAAAATCGGAAAAAAATCGGAAAAAAATCGGACAAAATCAGGTAAAAAATCGGAAAAAATCGGAAAAAAAATCGGAAAAAATCGGAAAAAAATCGGAAAAAAAATCGGAAAAAAATCGGAAAAAAATCGGAAAAAATCGGAAAAAATCGGAAAAAAATCGGAAAAAAAATCGGAAAAAAATCGGAAAAAAATCGGAAAAAATCGGAAAAAATCGGAAAAAATCGGAAAAAAAATCGGAAAAAATCGGAAAAAAATCGGAAAAAAAATCGGAAAAAAATCGGAAAAAAATCGGAAAAAAATCGGAAAAAATCGGAAAAAAATCGGAAAAAAATCGGAAAAAAATCGGAAAAAAATCGGAAAAAATCGGAAAAAATCGGAAAAATCGGAAAAAAATCGGAAAAAATCGGAAAAAAATCGGAAAAAAATCGGAAAAAAATCGGAAAAAAATCGGAAAAAAATCGGAAAAAATCGGAAAAAAATCGGAAAAAAATCGGAAAAAAATCGGAAAAAATCGGAAAAAAATCGGAAAAAAATCGGAAAAAAATCGGAAAAAAATCGGAAAAAAAATCGGAAAAAAATCGGAAAAAAATCGGAAAAAAATCGGAAAAAATCGGAAAAAATCGGAAAAAAAATCGGAAAAAATCGGAAAAAAATCGGAAAAAAATCGGAAAAAAATCGGAAAAAAATCGGAAAAAAATCGGAAAAAAATCGGAAAAAAATCGGAAAAAAATCGGAAAAAATCGGAAAAAAATCGGAAAAAAATCGGAAAAAAATCGGAAAAAATCGGAAAAAAATCGGAAAAAAATCGGAAAAAATCGGAAAAAATCGGAAAAAAATCGGAAAAAAATCGGAAAAAAATCGGAAAAAAATCGGAAAAAAATCGGAAAAAATCGGAAAAAATCGGAAAAAAAATCGGAAAAAAATCGGAAAAAATCGGAAAAAAATCGGAAAAAAATCGGAAAAAAATCGGAAAAAAATCGGAAAAAAATCGGAAAAAAATCGGAAAAAAATCGGAAAAAAATCGGAAAAAAATCGGGAAAAAATCGGGAAAAAATCGGAAAAAAAATCGGAAAAAAATCGGAAAAAATCGGAAAAAATCGGAAAAAAATCGGAAAAAAATCGGAAAAAAATCGGAAAAAATCGGAAAAAAATCGGGAAAAAATCGGAAAAAATCGGAAAAAAATCGGAAAAAAATCGGAAAAAATCGGAAAAAATCGGAAAAAATCGGAAAAAAATCGGAAAAAAATCGGAAAAAAATCGGAAAAAAATCGGAAAAAAATCGGAAAAAATCGGAAAAAATCGGAAAAAAATCGGAAAAAAAATCGGAAAAAAATCGGAAAAAATCGGAAAAAATCGGAAAAAATCGGAAAAAAATCGGAAAAAATCGGAAAAAAATCGGAAAAAAATCGGAAAAAAATCGGAAAAAAATCGGAAAAAAATCGGAAAAAAATCGGAAAAAAAATCGGAAAAAAATCGGAAAAAAATCGGGAAAAAATCGGAAAAAATCGGAAAAAAATCGGAAAAAATCGGAAAAAAATCGGAAAAAAATCGGAAAAAAAATCGGAAAAAAATCGGAAAAAAATCGGAAAAAATCGGAAAAAAATCGGAAAAAAAATCGGAAAAAAAATCGGAAAAAATCGGAAAAAATCGGAAAAAAATCGGAAAAAAATCGGAAAAAATCGGAAAAAAATCGGAAAAAAATCGGAAAAAATCGGAAAAAAATCGGAAAAAAAATCGGAAAAAAATCGGAAAAAAATCGGAAAAAAATCGGAAAAAATCGGAAAAAATCGGAAAAAAATCGGAAAAAAATCGGAAAAAAATCGGAAAAAAATCGGAAAAAATCGGAAAAAATCGGAAAAAATCGGAAAAAAATCGGAAAAAATCGGAAAAAAATCGGAAAAAAAATCGGAAAAAAATCGGAAAAAAATCGGAAAAAATCGGAAAAAATCGGAAAAAAATCGGAAAAAAAATCGGAAAAAAATCGGAAAAAAATCGGAAAAAATCGGAAAAAAATCGGAAAAAAATCGGAAAAAAATCGGAAAAAATCGGAAAAAAATCGGAAAAAAATCGGAAAAAAATCGGAAAAAAATCGGAAAAAATCGGAAAAAATCGGAAAAAAATCGGAAAAAAATCGGAAAAAAATCGGAAAAAAATCGGAAAAAATCGGAAAAAAATCGGAAAAAAATCGGAAAAAAATCGGAAAAAATCGGAAAAAAATCGGAAAAAAATCGGAAAAAAATCGGAAAAAAATCGGAAAAAAATCGGAAAAAATCGGAAAAAAATCGGGAAAAAATCGGAAAAAAAATCGGAAAAAATCGGAAAAAAATCGGAAAAAAATCGGAAAAAAATCGGAAAAAAATCGGAAAAAAATCGGAAAAAAATCGGAAAAAAATCGGAAAAAATCGGAAAAAATCGGAAAAAATCGGAAAAAAATCGGAAAAAATCGGAAAAAAATCGGAAAAAAATCGGAAAAAAATCGGAAAAAAATCGGAAAAAATCGGAAAAAAATCGGAAAAAAATCGGAAAAAAATCGGAAAAAATCGGAAAAAAATCGGAAAAAAATCGGAAAAAAATCGGAAAAAAATCGGAAAAAATCGGAAAAAAATCGGAAAAAATCGGAAAAAATCGGAAAAAAATCGGAAAAAAATCGGAAAAAAATCGGGAAAAAATCGGAAAAAAATCGGAAAAAATCGGGAAAAAATCGGAAAAAAAATCGGAAAAAAATCGGAAAAAATCGGAAAAAATCGGAAAAAAATCGGAAAAAAATCGGAAAAAAATCGGAAAAAATCGGAAAAAAATCGGAAAAAATCGGAAAAAATCGGAAAAAAATCGGAAAAAAATCGGAAAAAATCGGAAAAAATCGGAAAAAAATCGGAAAAAAATCGGAAAAAATCGGAAAAAAATCGGAAAAAAAATCGGAAAAAAATCGGAAAAAAATCGGAAAAAAATCGGAAAAAAATCGGAAAAAATCGGAAAAAAAATCGGAAAAAAATCGGGAAAAAATCGGGAAAAAATCGGAAAAAAATCGGAAAAAAATCGGAAAAAAATCGGAAAAAAATCGGAAAAAAATCGGAAAAAATCGGAAAAAAATCGGAAAAAAATCGGAAAAAAATCGGAAAAAATCGGAAAAAAATCGGAAAAAATCGGAAAAAAATCGGAAAAAATCGGAAAAAAATCGGAAAAAAATCGGAAAAAAATCGGAAAAAAATCGGAAAAAAATCGGAAAAAAATCGGAAAAAAATCGGAAAAAATCGGGAAAAAATCGGGAAAAAATCGGAAAAAATCGGAAAAAAATCGGAAAAAAATCGGAAAAAAATCGGAAAAAATCGGAAAAAAATCGGAAAAAAATCGGAAAAAAATCGGAAAAAAATCGGAAAAAATCGGGAAAAAATCGGAAAAAATCGGAAAAAAAATCGGAAAAAATCGGAAAAAAATCGGAAAAAAATCGGAAAAAAAATCGGAAAAAAATCGGAAAAAAATCGGAAAAAAATCGGAAAAAATCGGAAAAAAATCGGAAAAAAATCGGAAAAAAATCGGAAAAAAAATCGGAAAAAAAATCGGAAAAAATCGGAAAAAAATCGGAAAAAAATCGGACAAAATCGGAAAAAATCGGAAAAAAATCGGAAAAAAATCGGAAAAAATCGGAAAAAAATCGGAAAAAAATCGGAAAAAAATCGGAAAAAAATCGGAAAAAAATCGGAAAAAATCGGAAAAAATCGGAAAAAAATCGGAAAAAAAATCGGAAAAAAATCGGAAAAAAATCGGAAAAAATCGGAAAAAAATCGGAAAAAATCGGAAAAAAAATCGGAAAAAATCGGAAAAAAATCGGAAAAAAAATCGGAAAAAAATCGGAAAAAAATCGGAAAAAATCGGAAAAAATCGGAAAAAAATCGGAAAAAAATCGGAAAAAAATCGGAAAAAAATCGGAAAAAAATCGGAAAAAAATCGGAAAAAATCGGAAAAAAATCGGAAAAAATCGGAAAAAAATCGGAAAAAAATCGGAAAAAAATCGGAAAAAAATCGGAAAAAAATCGGAAAAAATCGGAAAAAATCGGAAAAAAATCGGAAAAAAATCGGAAAAAAATCGGAAAAAAATCGGAAAAAAATCGGAAAAAAATCGGAAAAAATCGGAAAAAAATCGGAAAAAAATCGGAAAAAAATCGGAAAAAAATCGGAAAAAAATCGGAAAAAAATCGGAAAAAATCGGGAAAAAATCGGAAAAAAATCGGAAAAAAATCGGAAAAAAATCGGAAAAAAATCGGAAAAAAATCGGAAAAAATCGGAAAAAAATCGGAAAAAATCGGAAAAAAATCGGAAAAAAATCGGAAAAAAATCGGAAAAAAATCGGAAAAAATCGGAAAAAATCGGAAAAAATCGGAAAAAAATCGGAAAAAAAATCGGAAAAAAATCGGAAAAAATCGGGAAAAAATCGGAAAAAAATCGGAAAAAAATCGGAAAAAAATCGGACAAAATCGGGAAAAAATCGGAAAAAATCGGAAAAAAAATCGGAAAAAATCGGAAAAAAATCGGAAAAAATCGGAAAAAAATCGGAAAAAAATCGGAAAAAAATCGGAAAAAAATCGGAAAAAAATCGGAAAAAAAATCGGAAAAAAATCGGAAAAAATCGGAAAAAATCGGAAAAAAATCGGAAAAAAATCGGAAAAAAATCGGAAAAAAATCGGAAAAAATCGGGAAAAAATCGGAAAAAATCGGAAAAAAATCGGAAAAAAATCGGAAAAAAATCGGAAAAAAATCGGAAAAAAATCGGAAAAAAATCGGAAAAAAATCGGAAAAAATCGGAAAAAAATCGGAAAAAAATCGGAAAAAAATCGGAAAAAAATCGGAAAAAATCGGAAAAAAATCGGAAAAAAATCGGAAAAAAAATCGGAAAAAATCGGAAAAAAATCGGAAAAAAATCGGAAAAAAATCGGAAAAAAATCGGAAAAAAATCGGAAAAAATCGGAAAAAAATCGGAAAAAAATCGGAAAAAAATCGGAAAAAAATCGGAAAAAATCGGAAAAAAATCGGAAAAAAATCGGAAAAAAATCGGAAAAAAATCGGAAAAAAATCGGAAAAAATCGGAAAAAAATCGGAAAAAATCGGAAAAAAATCGGAAAAAATCGGAAAAAAATCGGAAAAAAAATCGGAAAAAAATCGGAAAAAAATCGGAAAAAAATCGGAAAAAATCGGAAAAAAATCGGAAAAAAAATCGGAAAAAAAATCGGAAAAAATCGGAAAAAAATCGGAAAAAAATCGGAAAAAAATCGGAAAAAAATCGGAAAAAAATCGGAAAAAAATCGGAAAAAATCGGAAAAAAAATCGGAAAAAAATCGGAAAAAAAATCGGAAAAAATCGGGAAAAAATCGGAAAAAAATCGGAAAAAATCGGAAAAAATCGGGAAAAATCGGAAAAAAAATCGGAAAAAAATCGGAAAAAAATCGGAAAAAAATCGGAAAAAAATCGGAAAAAAATCGGAAAAAAATCGGAAAAAATCGGAAAAAAATCGGAAAAAAATCGGAAAAAAATCGGAAAAAAATCGGAAAAAAATCGGAAAAAATCGGAAAAAATCGGGAAAAAATCGGAAAAAAATCGGAAAAAATCGGAAAAAAATCGGAAAAAAATCGGAAAAAAATCGGAAAAAAATCGGAAAAAATCGGAAAAAATCGGAAAAAAATCGGAAAAAAATCGGAAAAAAATCGGAAAAAAATCGGAAAAAAATCGGAAAAAATCGGAAAAAAATCGGAAAAAAAATCGGAAAAAAATCGGAAAAAATCGGAAAAAAATCGGAAAAAAATCGGAAAAAAATCGGAAAAAAATCGGAAAAAAATCGGAAAAAAATCGGAAAAAATCGGAAAAAAATCGGAAAAAAATCGGAAAAAAATCGGAAAAAAATCGGAAAAAAATCGGAAAAAAATCGGAAAAAAATCGGAAAAAAATCGGAAAAAAATCGGAAAAAAATCGGAAAAAAATCGGAAAAAAATCGGAAAAAAATCGGAAAAAATCGGAAAAAAATCGGAAAAAAATCGGAAAAAATCGGAAAAAAATCGGAAAAAAATCGGAAAAAAATCGGAAAAAATCGGAAAAAAATCGGAAAAAAATCGGAAAAAAATCGGAAAAAAATCGGAAAAAAATCGGAAAAAAATCGGAAAAAATCGGAAAAAATCGGAAAAAATCGGAAAAAAAATCGGAAAAAAATCGGAAAAAAATCGGAAAAAAAATCGGAAAAAAATCGGAAAAAAATCGGAAAAAAATCGGAAAAAAATCGGAAAAAAATCGGAAAAAAATCGGAAAAAAATCGGAAAAAAATCGGAAAAAAATCGGACAAAATCGGAAAAAATCGGAAAAAAATCGGAAAAAAAATCGGAAAAAATCGGAAAAAAATCGGAAAAAAATCGGAAAAAAATCGGAAAAAAATCGGAAAAAAATCGGAAAAAAATCGGAAAAAAATCGGAAAAAAATCGGAAAAAAATCGGAAAAAAATCGGAAAAAATCGGAAAAAATCGGAAAAAATCGGAAAAAAAATCGGAAAAAATCGGAAAAAAATCGGAAAAAAATCGGAAAAAAATCGGAAAAAAATCGGAAAAAAATCGGAAAAAATCGGAAAAAAATCGGAAAAAAATCGGAAAAAAAATCGGAAAAAAATCGGAAAAAAATCGGAAAAAATCGGAAAAAATCGGAAAAAAATCGGAAAAAAAATCGGAAAAAAATCGGAAAAAAATCGGAAAAAATCGGAAAAAATCGGAAAAAATCGGAAAAAAAATCGGAAAAAATCGGAAAAAAATCGGAAAAAAATCGGAAAAAAATCGGAAAAAAATCGGAAAAAAATCGGAAAAAAATCGGAAAAAAATCGGAAAAAAATCGGAAAAAAATCGGAAAAAAATCGGAAAAAAATCGGAAAAAAATCGGAAAAAAATCGGAAAAAAATCGGAAAAAAATCGGAAAAAAATCGGAAAAAAATCGGAAAAAAATCGGAAAAAAATCGGAAAAAAATCGGAAAAAAAATCGGAAAAAAATCGGAAAAAATCGGAAAAAATCGGAAAAAATCGGAAAAAAAATCGGAAAAAATCGGAAAAAAATCGGAAAAAAATCGGAAAAAAATCGGAAAAAAATCGGAAAAAAATCGGAAAAAATCGGAAAAAAATCGGAAAAAAAATCGGAAAAAAATCGGAAAAAATCGGAAAAAAATCGGAAAAAAATCGGAAAAAAAATCGGAAAAAAATCGGAAAAAAATCGGAAAAAAATCGGAAAAAAATCGGAAAAAAATCGGAAAAAAATCGGAAAAAAATCGGAAAAAATCGGAAAAAAATCGGAAAAAAATCGGAAAAAATCGGGAAAAAATCGGAAAAAAATCGGAAAAAAATCGGAAAAAATCGGAAAAAAATCGGAAAAAAAATCGGAAAAAAATCGGAAAAAAATCGGAAAAAATCGGAAAAAAATCGGAAAAAATCGGAAAAAAATCGGAAAAAAATCGGAAAAAAATCGGAAAAAAATCGGAAAAAATCGGAAAAAATCGGAAAAAATCGGAAAAAAATCGGAAAAAATCGGAAAAAAATCGGAAAAAAAATCGGAAAAAAATCGGAAAAAAATCGGAAAAAAATCGGAAAAAATCGGAAAAAAATCGGAAAAAAATCGGAAAAAAATCGGAAAAAAATCGGAAAAAATCGGGAAAAAATCGGAAAAAATCGGAAAAAAAATCGGAAAAAATCGGAAAAAAATCGGAAAAAAATCGGAAAAAAATCGGAAAAAAATCGGAAAAAAATCGGAAAAAATCGGAAAAAAATCGGAAAAAAATCGGAAAAAAATCGGAAAAAATCGGAAAAAAATCGGAAAAAAATCGGAAAAAAATCGGAAAAAAATCGGAAAAAATCGGAAAAAAATCGGAAAAAAATCGGAAAAAAATCGGAAAAAAATCGGAAAAAAATCGGAAAAAATCGGAAAAAATCGGAAAAAAATCGGAAAAAAATCGGAAAAAAATCGGAAAAAAATCGGAAAAAAATCGGAAAAAATCGGAAAAAAATCGGAAAAAAATCGGAAAAAAATCGGAAAAAAATCGGAAAAAATCGGAAAAAAATCGGAAAAAAAATCGGAAAAAAAATCGGAAAAAATCGGGAAAAAATCGGAAAAAAATCGGAAAAAAATCGGAAAAAAATCGGAAAAAAATCGGAAAAAAATCGGAAAAAATCGGGAAAAAATCGGAAAAAATCGGAAAAAAATCGGAAAAAAATCGGAAAAAAATCGGAAAAAAATCGGAAAAAATCGGAAAAAAATCGGAAAAAATCGGAAAAAAATCGGAAAAAAATCGGAAAAAAATCGGAAAAAAATCGGAAAAAAATCGGAAAAAATCGGAAAAAATCGGAAAAAAATCGGAAAAAAATCGGAAAAAAATCGGAAAAAATCGGAAAAAAATCGGAAAAAAATCGGAAAAAAATCGGAAAAAAATCGGAAAAAATCGGGAAAAAATCGGAAAAAATCGGAAAAAAATCGGAAAAAATCGGAAAAAATCGGAAAAAATCGGAAAAAAATCGGAAAAAAATCGGAAAAAAATCGGAAAAAATCGGAAAAAAATCGGAAAAAAATCGGAAAAAAATCGGAAAAAATCGGAAAAAATCGGAAAAAAATCGGAAAAAAAATCGGAAAAAAATCGGAAAAAAATCGGAAAAAAATCGGAAAAAATCGGAAAAAATCGGAAAAAAATCGGAAAAAATCGGAAAAAAATCGGAAAAAAATCGGAAAAAAATCGGAAAAAAATCGGAAAAAATCGGAAAAAATCGGAAAAAAATCGGAAAAAAAATCGGAAAAAAATCGGAAAAAAATCGGAAAAAATCGGAAAAAATCGGAAAAAATCGGAAAAAAAATCGGAAAAAATCGGAAAAAAATCGGAAAAAAATCGGAAAAAAATCGGAAAAAAATCGGAAAAAAATCGGAAAAAAATCGGAAAAAAATCGGAAAAAATCGGAAAAAATCGGGAAAAATCGGAAAAAAAATCGGAAAAAATCGGAAAAAAATCGGAAAAAAATCGGAAAAAAATCGGAAAAAAATCGGAAAAAATCGGAAAAAATCGGAAAAAAATCGGAAAAAAATCGGAAAAAAATCGGAAAAAAATCGGAAAAAATCGGAAAAAAAATCGGAAAAAAATCGGAAAAAATCGGAAAAAAATCGGAAAAAAATCGGAAAAAAATCGGAAAAAAATCGGAAAAAATCGGAAAAAAATCGGAAAAAAATCGGAAAAAAATCGGAAAAAATCGGAAAAAAATCGGAAAAAAAATCGGAAAAAAAATCGGAAAAAATCGGAAAAAATCGGAAAAAAATCGGAAAAAAATCGGAAAAAAATCGGAAAAAATCGGAAAAAAAATCGGAAAAAAATCGGAAAAAAATCGGAAAAAAATCGGAAAAAAATCGGAAAAAAATCGGAAAAAAATCGGAAAAAAATCGGAAAAAATCGGGAAAAAATCGGAAAAAATCGGAAAAAATCGGAAAAAAATCGGAAAAAAATCGGAAAAAAATCGGAAAAAATCGGAAAAAAATCGGAAAAAATCGGAAAAAAATCGGAAAAAAAATCGGAAAAAAATCGGAAAAAATCGGAAAAAAATCGGAAAAAAATCGGAAAAAAATCGGAAAAAAATCGGAAAAAATCGGAAAAAAATCGGGAAAAATCGGAAAAAAAATCGGAAAAAATCGGAAAAAAATCGGAAAAAATCGGAAAAAAATCGGAAAAAATCGGAAAAAAATCGGAAAAAAATCGGAAAAAAATCGGAAAAAAATCGGAAAAAAATCGGAAAAAATCGGAAAAAAATCGGAAAAAAATCGGAAAAAAAATCGGAAAAAAATCGGAAAAAAATCGGAAAAAATCGGAAAAAATCGGGAAAAAATCGGAAAAAAATCGGAAAAAATCGGAAAAAAATCGGAAAAAAAATCGGAAAAAAATCGGAAAAAAATCGGAAAAAATCGGAAAAAATCGGAAAAAAATCGGAAAAAAAATCGGAAAAAAATCGGAAAAAAATCGGAAAAAATCGGGAAAAAATCGGGAAAAATCGGAAAAAAAATCGGAAAAAATCGGAAAAAAATCGGAAAAAAAATCGGAAAAAAATCGGAAAAAAATCGGAAAAAAATCGGAAAAAATCGGAAAAAAATCGGAAAAAAATCGGAAAAAAATCGGAAAAAATCGGAAAAAAATCGGAAAAAAATCGGAAAAAAAATCGGAAAAAAATCGGAAAAAAATCGGAAAAAAATCGGAAAAAAATCGGAAAAAATCGGAAAAAATCGGAAAAAATCGGAAAAAAAATCGGAAAAAATCGGAAAAAAATCGGAAAAAAATCGGAAAAAAATCGGAAAAAAATCGGAAAAAAATCGGAAAAAATCGGAAAAAAATCGGAAAAAAATCGGAAAAAAATCGGAAAAAATCGGAAAAAAATCGGAAAAAAATCGGAAAAAAATCGGAAAAAAATCGGAAAAAAATCGGAAAAAAATCGGAAAAAAATCGGAAAAAAATCGGAAAAAAATCGGAAAAAAATCGGAAAAAAATCGGAAAAAAATCGGAAAAAATCGGAAAAAAATCGGAAAAAAATCGGAAAAAATCGGAAAAAATCGGAAAAAAATCGGAAAAAAATCGGAAAAAAATCGGAAAAAAATCGGAAAAAAATCGGAAAAAATCGGAAAAAATCGGAAAAAAATCGGAAAAAAATCGGAAAAAATCGGAAAAAATCGGAAAAAAATCGGAAAAAAATCGGAAAAAAATCGGAAAAAAATCGGAAAAAAATCGGAAAAAATCGGGAAAAAATCGGAAAAAAATCGGAAAAAAATCGGAAAAAAATCGGAAAAAATCGGAAAAAAATCGGAAAAAAATCGGAAAAAATCGGAAAAAAATCGGAAAAAAATCGGAAAAAAATCGGAAAAAAATCGGAAAAAAATCGGAAAAAATCGGGAAAAAATCGGAAAAAAATCGGAAAAAAATCGGGAAAAATCGGAAAAAAAATCGGAAAAAATCGGAAAAAAATCGGAAAAAATCGGAAAAAATCGGAAAAAAATCGGAAAAAAATCGGAAAAAAATCGGAAAAAAATCGGAAAAAATCGGAAAAAAATCGGAAAAAATCGGAAAAAAATCGGAAAAAAATCGGAAAAAAATCGGAAAAAAATCGGAAAAAAATCGGAAAAAAATCGGAAAAAATCGGAAAAAATCGGAAAAAAATCGGAAAAAAAATCGGAAAAAAATCGGAAAAAAATCGGAAAAAAATCGGAAAAAAATCGGAAAAAAATCGGAAAAAAATCGGAAAAAATCGGAAAAAAATCGGAAAAAAATCGGAAAAAAAATCGGAAAAAAATCGGAAAAAAATCGGAAAAAAATCGGAAAAAATCGGAAAAAATCGGAAAAAATCGGAAAAAAAATCGGAAAAAATCGGAAAAAAATCGGAAAAAAAATCGGAAAAAAATCGGAAAAAAATCGGAAAAAAATCGGAAAAAATCGGAAAAAATCGGAAAAAAATCGGAAAAAAAATCGGAAAAAAATCGGAAAAAAATCGGAAAAAATCGGAAAAAATCGGGAAAAAATCGGAAAAAAAATCGGAAAAAATCGGAAAAAAATCGGAAAAAAAATCGGAAAAAAATCGGAAAAAAATCGGAAAAAATCGGAAAAAATCGGAAAAAAATCGGAAAAAAATCGGAAAAAAATCGGAAAAAAATCGGAAAAAATCGGAAAAAATCGGAAAAAATCGGAAAAAAATCGGAAAAAATCGGAAAAAAATCGGAAAAAAATCGGAAAAAAATCGGAAAAAAATCGGAAAAAAATCGGAAAAAAATCGGAAAAAAATCGGAAAAAAATCGGAAAAAAATCGGAAAAAATCGGAAAAAAATCGGAAAAAAATCGGAAAAAAAATCGGAAAAAATCGGAAAAAAATCGGAAAAAAATCGGAAAAAAATCGGAAAAAAATCGGAAAAAATCGGAAAAAAATCGGAAAAAATCGGAAAAAAATCGGAAAAAAATCGGAAAAAAATCGGAAAAAAATCGGAAAAAATCGGAAAAAAATCGGAAAAAAATCGGAAAAAAATCGGAAAAAAATCGGAAAAAAATCGGAAAAAAATCGGAAAAAATCGGAAAAAAATCGGAAAAAATCGGAAAAAAATCGGAAAAAAATCGGAAAAAAAATCGGAAAAAATCGGAAAAAAATCGGAAAAAAATCGGAAAAAAATCGGAAAAAAATCGGAAAAAATCGGAAAAAATCGGGAAAAAATCGGAAAAAAAATCGGAAAAAAATCGGAAAAAAATCGGAAAAAAATCGGAAAAAAATCGGAAAAAAATCGGAAAAAAATCGGAAAAAAATCGGAAAAAAATCGGAAAAAAATCGGAAAAAATCGGAAAAAATCGGAAAAAAATCGGAAAAAAAATCGGAAAAAATCGGAAAAAAATCGGAAAAAAATCGGAAAAAAATCGGAAAAAAATCGGAAAAAAATCGGAAAAAATCGGAAAAAAATCGGAAAAAAATCGGAAAAAAATCGGAAAAAATCGGGAAAAAATCGGAAAAAAATCGGAAAAAAATCGGAAAAAAATCGGAAAAAAATCGGAAAAAAATCGGAAAAAATCGGAAAAAAATCGGAAAAAAATCGGAAAAAAATCGGAAAAAAATCGGAAAAAATCGGAAAAAATCGGAAAAAAATCGGAAAAAAATCGGAAAAAAATCGGAAAAAAATCGGAAAAAAATCGGAAAAAAATCGGAAAAAAATCGGAAAAAAATCGGAAAAAAATCGGGAAAAAATCGGGAAAAAATCGGAAAAAAATCGGAAAAAAATCGGAAAAAAATCGGAAAAAAATCGGAAAAAAATCGGAAAAAATCGGGAAAAAATCGGAAAAAAATCGGAAAAAAATCGGAAAAAAATCGGGAAAAAATCGGAAAAAAATCGGAAAAAATCGGAAAAAATCGGAAAAAAAATCGGAAAAAAATCGGAAAAAATCGGAAAAAATCGGAAAAAAAATCGGAAAAAAAATCGGAAAAAAATCGGAAAAAAATCGGAAAAAAATCGGAAAAAATCGGAAAAAATCGGAAAAAAAATCGGAAAAAAATCGGAAAAAAATCGGAAAAAAATCGGAAAAAAATCGGAAAAAAATCGGAAAAAAATCGGAAAAAAATCGGAAAAAAATCGGAAAAAAATCGGAAAAAAATCGGAAAAAAATCGGAAAAAAATCGGAAAAAATCGGAAAAAAATCGGGAAAAAATCGGAAAAAAATCGGAAAAAAATCGGAAAAAAATCGGAAAAAAATCGGAAAAAAATCGGAAAAAAATCGGAAAAAAATCGGAAAAAAATCGGAAAAAATCGGGAAAAAATCGGAAAAAATCGGAAAAAAATCGGAAAAAATCGGAAAAAAATCGGAAAAAAATCGGAAAAAAATCGGAAAAAAATCGGAAAAAAATCGGAAAAAAATCGGAAAAAAATCGGAAAAAAATCGGAAAAAATCGGAAAAAATCGGAAAAAATCGGAAAAAAAATCGGAAAAAATCGGAAAAAAATCGGAAAAAAATCGGAAAAAAATCGGAAAAAAATCGGAAAAAAATCGGAAAAAATCGGAAAAAAAATCGGAAAAAAAATCGGAAAAAAATCGGAAAAAATCGGGAAAAAATCGGAAAAAAATCGGAAAAAATCGGAAAAAATCGGAAAAAATCGGAAAAAAATCGGAAAAAATCGGAAAAAAATCGGAAAAAAATCGGAAAAAAATCGGAAAAAAATCGGAAAAAATCGGAAAAAATCGGAAAAAAATCGGAAAAAAATCGGAAAAAAATCGGAAAAAAATCGGAAAAAATCGGAAAAAAATCGGAAAAAATCGGAAAAAAATCGGAAAAAATCGGAAAAAAATCGGAAAAAAAATCGGAAAAAAATCGGAAAAAAATCGGAAAAAATCGGAAAAAATCGGAAAAAAATCGGAAAAAAATCGGAAAAAAATCGGAAAAAAATCGGAAAAAATCGGGAAAAAATCGGAAAAAAATCGGAAAAAAATCGGAAAAAAATCGGAAAAAAATCGGAAAAAATCGGAAAAAAATCGGAAAAAAATCGGAAAAAAATCGGAAAAAATCGGAAAAAATCGGAAAAAAATCGGAAAAAAATCGGAAAAAAAATCGGAAAAAATCGGAAAAAAATCGGAAAAAAATCGGAAAAAAAATCGGAAAAAAATCGGAAAAAAATCGGAAAAAATCGGGAAAAATCGGAAAAAAAATCGGAAAAAATCGGAAAAAAATCGGAAAAAAAATCGGAAAAAAATCGGAAAAAAATCGGAAAAAAATCGGAAAAAAATCGGAAAAAAAATCGGAAAAAAATCGGAAAAAATCGGAAAAAAATCGGAAAAAATCGGAAAAAAAATCGGAAAAAATCGGAAAAAAATCGGAAAAAAATCGGAAAAAAAATCGGAAAAAAATCGGAAAAAAATCGGAAAAAATCGGAAAAAAATCGGAAAAAAATCGGAAAAAAATCGGAAAAAATCGGAAAAAAATCGGAAAAAAATCGGAAAAAATCGGAAAAAAATCGGAAAAAAATCGGAAAAAAAATCGGAAAAAATCGGAAAAAAATCGGAAAAAAAATCGGAAAAAAATCGGAAAAAAATCGGAAAAAAATCGGAAAAAATCGGAAAAAAATCGGAAAAAAATCGGAAAAAAATCGGAAAAAAATCGGAAAAAAATCGGAAAAAATCGGAAAAAAATCGGAAAAAAATCGGAAAAAAATCGGAAAAAAATCGGAAAAAAATCGGAAAAAATCGGAAAAAATCGGAAAAAAATCGGAAAAAAATCGGAAAAAAATCGGAAAAAAATCGGAAAAAAATCGGAAAAAAATCGGAAAAAAATCGGAAAAAAATCGGAAAAAAATCGGAAAAAAATCGGAAAAAAAATCGGAAAAAATCGGAAAAAAATCGGAAAAAAATCGGAAAAAAATCGGAAAAAAATCGGAAAAAAATCGGAAAAAATCGGAAAAAATCGGAAAAAAATCGGAAAAAAATCGGAAAAAAATCGGAAAAAAAATCGGAAAAAAATCGGAAAAAAATCGGAAAAAAATCGGAAAAAAATCGGAAAAAAATCGGAAAAAAATCGGAAAAAATCGGAAAAAATCGGAAAAAAATCGGAAAAAAATCGGAAAAAAATCGGAAAAAAATCGGAAAAAAATCGGAAAAAAATCGGAAAAAAATCGGAAAAAAATCGGAAAAAAAATCGGAAAAAAATCGGAAAAAATCGGGAAAAAATCGGAAAAAATCGGAAAAAAAATCGGAAAAAATCGGAAAAAAATCGGAAAAAAATCGGAAAAAAAATCGGAAAAAAATCGGAAAAAAATCGGAAAAAATCGGAAAAAAATCGGAAAAAAATCGGAAAAAAATCGGAAAAAATCGGAAAAAAATCGGAAAAAAATCGGAAAAAAATCGGAAAAAAATCGGAAAAAAATCGGAAAAAAATCGGAAAAAATCGGAAAAAAATCGGAAAAAAATCGGAAAAAATCGGAAAAAATCGGAAAAAAATCGGAAAAAAATCGGAAAAAAATCGGAAAAAAATCGGAAAAAATCGGAAAAAAATCGGAAAAAAATCGGAAAAAAAATCGGAAAAAATCGGAAAAAAATCGGAAAAAAATCGGAAAAAAATCGGAAAAAAATCGGAAAAAAATCGGAAAAAAATCGGAAAAAAATCGGAAAAAAATCGGAAAAAAATCGGAAAAAAATCGGAAAAAAATCGGAAAA
>NW_027258042.1:0-7500 GCF_045791955.1 Oncorhynchus clarkii lewisi
AGAAAATAAATAAAGGAGAGAACAATGAATGAAGTAAGGAAAGAACAAAAAGGAACAATCCATGAGTCAGAAGCCGTCTGAGATATTCACCCTGTAGTCCTTCGTATGCCCCTTGGTTTGGTGAACAGAAGGTCACTGTAGGGAAGTCTTTTAAACTTGTCTCTCCCAACAGCCACGTAAAACTGCCCACTCTCCAAGTCCTTTCCATCGTTCACATGATTACCATCAAAGGTGTAAAGGCTGTAAAAAAAGACGAGAAAATGCACACATCACCTGTCATTTAGGAAAAAGAGGACGAAGACGTTATAAACCAGATCTAATGTCACGTTGACAATGAAACTCACAGGACGAGTTTCCCAGACACAGATGAAGCCTAATCCTGAACAACAAAAAAAATGTATTTGATAGGAGAATCCCCATTCAGTATGATTTTCAGTCCTGGACTAGGTTTTAAATCTGTGTCTGGGAAACTGCGCCCGAAAAAAATGGATGAAACGGATTAATAATTGACTTAAAAACAACATCTATTTAAGTGAAACCAATGACGTTTGGGTACCTTCGTACACACCCCAGGATTCTCCAACCCATTTTGTCAGTGATCATCTCCAGAACCCTGTCGTATTGGCCCAGTATCCGTTGGGGTATCAGCAGCCTTAACGCTGGGGTCAACACATCACCGTTCGCTACCACGCTGTCAGGAGAATCAGAGAACTTCACAATCAGAACACGTAACATACTCACTATACGACTGTCGTACCTGGCTGGCTCACTGAGCTATTTTCAAGATGAATACTCTGGATAAGAGCTTCTGCTAAATGACTCAAAATGCCAAATAAACTGGGTGGTTTCGAACCCTGAATGCTGATTGGCTGACAGCTGTGGTATACCAGACCGTATACCACGGGTATGACCAAAACATGTATTTTTCACTGCTCTAATTACGTCGGTAACCAGTTTATAATACGAGTAAGGCTTTGTGGTATATGGCCAATATACCACGGCTAAGGGCTGTATCCAGACCCTCCGCGTTGTGCGTAACAACAGCCCTTAGCCGTGGTATATTGGCCATATACCACACCCCCTCGAACCTTATTGGTTAATTATAACACAATTAACATCAGGCGCCAGTTCAGATCCATATCAATCACAAACAACTGTGATGATGTAGTAGGGTCTACCTGTATAGTAACACAACACACAGACACATTCACACAGGGACAAATGTAAGTTGAACTTACAAAATCGAACAGGGCTCTTTGATGGGTTTCAGGAATCTTGCTGATACAATGATTCGACTCTGGGGCACCGGTTTAGCCTGTGGATAAGGCTAAAAGTAGAGGAGAGATTTATTTAACTTGGCAAGTCAGTTAAGGACAAATTCTTATTCACAATGACGGCCTACCAGGGAACAGTGGGTTAACTGCCTGTTTGAGAAGAGTCCTAAACCCAGTTAACAGTCCATCCTAGCCCTACTTCTTCTTCAGTGTGGCAGACAGACCCACAGCAGGCCGTTTGGGAAGAGTCCTAAACCCAGTTAACAGTCCATCCTAGCCCTACTTCCTCTTAAGTGCAGCAGTCAGACCCACAGCAGACTGTTTGGGAAGAGTCCTAAACCCAGTTAACAGTCCATCCTAGCCCTACTTCTTCTTCAGTGTGGCAGACAGACCCACAGCAGACTGTTTGGGAAGAGTCCTAAACCCAGTTAACAGTCCATCCTAGCCCTACTTCCTCTTAAGTGCAGCAGACAGACCCACAGCAGACTGTTTGGGAAGAGTCCTAAACCCAGTTAACAGTCCTTCCTAGCCCTACTTCTTCTTCAGTGTGGCAGACAGACCCACAGCAGGCTGTTTGGGAAGAGTCCTAAACCCAGTTAACAGTCCATCCTAGCCCTACTTCTTCTTAAGTGCAGCAGACAGACCCACAGCAGGCTGTTTGGGAAGAGTCCTAAACCCAGTTAACAGTCCATCCTAGCCCTACTTCTTCTTCAGTGTGGCAGACAGACCCACAGCAGGCCGTTTGGGAAGAGTCCTAAACCCAGTTAACAGTCCATCCTAGCCCTACTTCCTCTTAAGTGTGGCAGGCTGTTTGGTCACAGCCAGGGTTCTGAGTGTTGTTTGAGAGCCTCTTTAATTGAACCAATCAGAGGAACATGACAGTGGTGAGGGTGGCTCTCATAAATAGACTGGCCTATTAAACCTCCACTAGTCATGATTAGAACAGAAATCATGCAGTGGATGTGTCCCAAATGACACCCTATTCCCTATAGAGTGCCCTACCTTTTGGCCGGAGCACTATGGTCCCTGGTCAAAAGTGATGCACTTACATTGGATTGCAAGTGCCGTTTTGGGACACAGCCTGTGTGCTTGTGGCTGCTCCTCTGCAAATAAACTGATTGTAAATAAAACCCTTAGCGCTGGACAAGGAGGTTACGGGAGGGTGTGACGTCTGTGTTTCCACCGCTCGGTGTGTGGTGAGAGATCTGACCACGAGGCGCTCTGCGGCAGGCAACAATGGTTGATTAAAGATGCTATTCCGGATTAAATATGTATTGAAGGAGGTTGATTATCATCACTACATTAGTCATTCATAGTCACCGATCTGCCAACAAAGTGATTCTTCACAAACCACAAAGAAGGAGGTGACTAAACCCTGGTGTATTCGCCTCTCACTTAGCTGATCTTTCTCAAACAGCACTGAACACGTTGACATGCACGCCAATATCCTGTTATTATTCAGGTTACCACGTTGACATGCACGCCAATATCCTGTTATTATTCAGGTTACCACGGTTACATGCACGCCAATATCCTGTTATTATTCAGGTTACCACGGTTACATGCACACCAATATCCTGTTATTATTCAGGTTACCACGGTTACATGCACGCCAATATCCTGTTATTATTCAGGTTACCACGTTGACATGCACGCCAATATCCTGTTATTATTCAGGTTACCACGGTTACATGCACGCCAATATCCTGTTATTATTCAGGTTACCACGGTTACATGCACACCAATATCCTGTTATTATTCAGGTTACCACGTTTACATGCACACCAATATCCTGTTATTATTCAGGTTACCACGGTTACATGCACACCAATATCCTGTTATTATTCAGGTTACCACGGTTACATGCACACCAATATCCTGTTATTATTCAGGTTACCACGGTTACATGCACGCCAATATCCTGTTATTATTCAGGTTACCACGTTGACATGCACGCCAATATCCTGTTATTATTCAGGTTACCACGGTTACATGCACGCCAATATCCTGTTATTATTCAGGTTACCACGGTTACATGCACACCAATATCCTGTTATTATTCAGGTTACCACGGTTACATGCACGCCAATATCCTGTTATTATTCAGGTTACCACGTTTACATGCACACCAATATCCTGTTATTATTCAGGTTACCACGTTTACATGCACACCAATATCCTGTTATTATTCAGGTTACCACGGTTACATGCACGCCAATATCCTGTTATTATTCAGGTTACCACGGTTACATGCACACCAATATCCTGATATTATTCAGGTTACCACGTTTACATGCACACCAATATCCTGTTATTATTCAGGTTACCACGGTTACATGCACACCAATATCCTGTTATTATTCAGGTTACCACGTTTACATGCACACCAATATCCTGTTATTATTCAGGTTACCACGGTTACATGCACACCAATATCCTGTTATTATTCAGGTTACCACGGTTAAATGCACACCAATATCCTGTTATTATTCAGGTTACCACGGTTACATGCACGCCAATATCCTGTTATTATTCAGGTTACCACGGTTACATGCACACCAATATCCTGATATTATTCAGGTTACCATGTTTACATGCACACCAATATCCTGTTATTATTCAGGTTTTACATGCACACCAATATCCTGTTATTATTCAGGTTACCACGTTTACATGCACACCAATATCCTGTTATTATTCAGGTTACCACATTTACATGCACACCAATATCCTGTCATATTGTAATTTCCGACATTTGGTCGGCCATATTGTAATTTCCGAGATTTGGTCGGCCATATTGAAATTTCCGACATTTGGTCGGCCATATTGTAATTTCCGACATTTGGTCGGCCATATTGTAATTTCCGACATTTGGTCGGCCATATTGTAATTTCCGACATTTGGTCGGCCATATTGTAATTTCCGACATTTGGTCGGCCATATTGTAATTTCCGACATTTGGTCGGCCATATTGTAATTTCCGACATTTGGTCGGCCATATTGTAATTTCCGACATTTGGTCGGCCATATTGTAATTTCCGACATTTGGTCGGCCATATTGTAATTTCCGACATTTGGTCGGCCATATTGTAATTTCCGACATTTGGTCGGCCATATTGTAACTTCCGACATTTGGTCGGCCATATTGTAACTTCTGACATTTGGTCGGCCATATTGTAACTTCTGACATTTGGTCGGCCATATTGTAACTTCTGACATTTGGTCGGCCATATTGTAACTTCTGACATTTGGTCGGCCATATTGTAATTTCTGACATTTGGTCGGCCATATTGTAATTTCTGACATTTGGTCGGCCATATTGTAATTTCCGACATTTGGTCGGCCATATTGTAACTTCTGACATTTGGTCGGCCATATTGTAATTTCCGACATTTGGTCGGCCATATTGTAACTTCTGACATTTGGTCGGCCATATTGTAATTTCCGACATTTGGTCGGCCATATTGTAACTTCTGACATTTGGTCGGCCATATTGTAATTTCTGACATTTGGTCGGCCATATTGTAATTTCTGACATTTGGTCGGCCATATTGTAACTTCTGACATTTGGTCGGCCACATTGTAATTTCTGACATTTGGTCGGCCATATTGTAACTTCTGACATTTGGTCGGCCACATTGTAATTTCTGACATTTGGTCGGCCATATTGTAATTTCCGACATTTGGTCGGCCATATTGTAATTTCTGACATTTGGTCGGCCATATGTTTATCAACTATAGTTAAGGTACATGCAGCTTCTGTTCTGTTAGAAAACTAAATAAAGTAGTGCTGACCAGAATAATGTCTTAGAACGAATGCATTAGTAATCTAGTTAACACCGGTCTGTTTTGTTTTAGGGACCGGGGAGAAAACTCAATAACTCCCAGAACAGTGGAAAGACCAGTCCCATGCAACATGTCCAACTATCATCAGTTTGACCGGTTTTAAGGAAATGAAAAAAATGTCAAAATGATAAAACACGTTTCTGATAAGACTTCAGTTCGTCTTGGATGCATATTTTATGTGGTTGAAATAGTGTCTGCTTGCTTAACAGAGTCAAAGATAGCACATTACACGCGCATTCGCATTTTCTCAAGAGATGCTGAAAGAAATCATATTTCTCCACTCCTGTTCCCAAGAATAAATTAACATTTGTTGTATAATTTCACTGCAAGAAATGTATAATTCTGCAGGAGTTACTAGTATATTACTCTACATGTGAGAGGTTATAGACCTACAGCCAGTGTCCATTTAACCCAGATGAACTTAAATGAGGAACATTATGATAATTCATGGGTACAGTGATACTCATGAGCAGGATATCAAAAGGTGCATGTAAACATCTTATCCCAAATAAGACCTTAAGCGGATATGAGCTACTACCCAGAATACTGTGCGCATGTAAACATGGTGACTGACATTACACCTTTCATAGCTGATTCTTCGCAAACAAGCACCCAGAGACCAGGGCTTCTCAAACAGGCACCCAGAGACCAGGGCTTCTCAAACAGGTACCCAGAGGCCAGGGCTTCTCAAACAGGCACCTAGAGGCCAGGGCTTCTCAAACAGGCACCCAGAGACCAGGGCTTCTCAAACAGGCACCCAGAGACCAGGGCTTCTCAAACAGGCACCCAGAGACCAGGGCTTCTCCAACAGGCACCCAGAGACCAGGGATTCTCAAACAGGCACCCAGAGACCAGGGCTTCTCAAACAGGCACCCAGAGACCAGGGCTTCTCAAACAGGCACCCAGAGACCAGGGCTTCTCAAACAGGCACCCAGAGAACAGGGCTTCTCAAACAGGCACCCAGAGACCAGGGCTTCTCAAACAGGCACCCAGAGAACAGGGCTTCTCAAACAGGCACCCAGAGAACAGGGCTTCTCAAACAGGCACCCAGAGGCCAGGGCTTCTCAAACAGGCACCCAGAGACCAGGGCTTCTCAAACCGTCACCCAGAGACCAGGGCTTCTCAAACAGGCACCCAGAGACCAGGGCTTCTCAAACAGGCACCCAGAGACCAGGGCTTCTCAAACAGGCACCCAGAGACCAGGGCTTCTCAAACAGGCACTCAGAGACCAGGGCTTCTCAAACAGGCACCCAGAGACCAGGGCTTCACAAACAGGTACCCAGAGACCAGGGCTTCTCAAACAGGCACCCAGAGACCAGGGCTTCTCAAACAGGCACCCAGAGACCAGGACATCTTGTGAGTGAATGATGAACAATTAAAAACATGTTTCCCCTTTGAAGGCCAAATGTCATCAATCATTCAAAACAGTTGCAGTCTAATTGACAGCACAGCATGGCCAGCAAGCCAGGACCAGTAGAAGACAAGGTCTGGTGAGTTTCTCTTGGTAAAGTGGTGTGAATGGTGGATAGTGCAACAAGTCATCTCACCTGCCCTGAAGAAGTAAGGAGCATCCTCTTCTTTCTGGATCCTATCTGTGAATAACTGCAATTACAATGGAGGGACAAAGTTTTTCACTATTTTATAGTTATTGGAACATCAGTAGGGTGAGGTCAACTCGACCTTGAAATGTGAACGTCACAGACAGTGAGTCTGTCTTTCAGTATCAATGAACATCACAGACAGTGAGTCTGTCATTCAGTATACAATGAACATCACAGACAGTGAGTCTGTCATTCAGTATACAATGAACATCACCGACAGTGAGTCTGTCATTCAGTATACAATGAACATCACAGACAGTGAGTCTGTCATTCAGTATACAATGAACATCACAGACAGCGAGTCTGTCATTCAGTATCAATGAACATCACAGACAGCGAGTCTGTCATTCAGTATACAATGAACATCACAGACAGCGAGTCTGTCATTCAGTATCAATGAACATCACAGACAGTGAGTCTGTCATTCAGTATCAATGAACATCACAGACAGTGAGTCTGTCATTCAGTATACAATGAACATCACAGACAGTGAGTCTGTCATTCAGTATCAATGAACATCACAGACAGCGAGTCTGTCATTCAGTATCAATGAACATCACAGACAGTGAGCCTGTCATTCAGTATACAATGAACATCACAGACAGCGAGTCTGTCATTCAGTATACAATGAACATCACAGACAGCGAGTCTGTCATTCAGTATACAATGAACATCACAGACAGTGAGTCTGTCATTCAGTATACAATGAACATCACAGACAGTGAGTCTGTCATTCAGTATACAATGAACATCAATGAATTCTTCAATAATGTACATTA
>NW_027258042.1:12500-52500 GCF_045791955.1 Oncorhynchus clarkii lewisi
ATTGTATTGTAGTGTAGTGTATTGTAGTGTATTGTATTGTATTGTATTGTATTGTATTGTAGTGTATTGTAGTGTAGTGTATTGTATTGTATTGTATTGTATTGTAGTGTAGTGTAGTGTAGTGTATGGTATTGTATTGTATGGTATTGTATTGTAGTGTATTGTACCTCCTCACATAATGAACTGAGTGAATTCAGTACCGTTCCAGATATCTGGAAAAGGCCAAACCAATTACCTTTACTGAGCTGTTGATGTTGTCCATCTGGCAAAAAATGACTTTAATGTCTATCTTTAATGACTTTAATGTCTATCTTTAATGACTTTAATGTCTATCTTTAATGACTTTAATGTCTATCTTTAATGAATTTAATGTCTATCTTCGTCTTAAAGAGAAAACCTATTTCAGGTAGCCATTTTGTACAGATCAAACAGAATTGTCTGCAGCCCGTGTTTGCCTGAAGAGTTGTTGTTGAAGGGAAGCAGAACAGTGTATTGACAGTTTGACTGTCAGATAAGGTCTAGAGTGGTTTATATGTCCTGTTGATTGGGCTGCGCTCTAGATAAAGGCCTCTAGCCTAAATGTTGCCCCCTGGCGTCTCTCTCTCTGTCTGTTTAAGCGGGGGGAGTTAGGGTTAGGGTTGGTTACATTTGATACCATCTCAAGACAATAGAAGCCCCTCTAAAATATACATTTAATACCATCTCAAGACAATAGAAGCCCCTCTATTGGTTACTTTTGATACCATCTCAAGACAATACAAGCCCCTCTATTGGTTACATTTGATACCATCTCAAGACAATACAAGCCCCTCTATTGGTTACATTTAATACCATCTCAAGACAATAGAAGCCCCTCTATTGGTTACATTTGATACCATCTCAAGACAATAGAAGCCCCTCTAAAATATACATTTAATACCATCTCAAGACAATAGAAGCCCCTCTATTGGTTACATTTGATACCATCTCAAGACAATACAAGCTCCTCTATTGGTTACATTTGATACCATCTCAAGACAATTGAAGCCCCTCTAAAAGATACATTTAAATTACACAAATAGAGTATACAGAATACACGTAATAGATCACAGTACATATGTCATTTAAAATAAAATAAAAGCTGTTTTTAAACAGTATTGAATATTTTAACACTTTCCTGTTAACAATTAAACCTGATGTCCTTTGTAGAGACATTCAGATAATTGGCTGTTAGCTGTTTCTGTTTCCAAATAGCCTGTTTAAGAGACATACGATGGAGAGCTATGGCCATGTTACCCAACACATCTTGGTGTTTTATTAGGATCTCCATTAGTTACTGCTAAAGCAGCAGCTACTCTTCCTGGGCCAGTCCACACAGAACATGACATAATAAAGAACATTAATAGACAAGAACAGATCAAGGACAGAACTACAAACATTTGAAAAAAGGCACACACAAATCAATACAAACACACAGATGATCTAGGCCAAATAGAGGCGTTGTGCCAGTCAATAAGACATCTTCATTAACTGTATATTATCTCTGTAACAGGGGAACCATAGATCAGGCAGGTAGCCTGGTGGATTAGGAGCGTTTGGGCAATTGAAAGATTTTCCGGATCGAATCCCCCGAGACGACAAGGTGAAAATATTTTGTTCTGCTCACTCTCAGGGGAATGAGATATGCAAAAACAATATATATATTTCACACCTTGTGCAAGTTACCCGTACAGAGAATATAGAGAAACAGAACTATATAAACCCCCCTCGTTATATATAGCTCTGTGTCCACTTCAATTGTCTTTGGTTTACTTGGATTCTAGTGCACTACAGTATTGCACTAAAACTATAATGTTGGATGCACCCTATTCCCTATTCAGGGAACTATTTTTGACTAGGGCTCTGGTCAAAAGCAGTGCACTATATAGGGAATAGGGTGCTATTGGGTTGAGGTCAGTCCATTTAATACGGCTAGTTATTTATGGAGGGACAAAAATGTATGTTTTTCTAACTGTCCGTCGTATTAATAATGGACTGTATTGGACTGTAACACAGGGCTTGAGACAACTAGCATGCTATCTTAGAGGCTGTCTTGAAAGTCGTACATATTGCGATCACTTTAAAAAAAAAAAGAGAGAGATTTTAGAGTTTTGAAGATCGGACTGTCTTTTCAAAGACTGTCCTTCCGGAATTTATTTAAGTCAAGCTTCAATGTAATATATATGTTTTCGAATTGAACTAGGGTTAAGAGCAAATTGTTATTTACAACGACGGCCTACACCGCCCAAACCTGGACGATGCTGGGCCAATTGTGCACCACCCTATGGGACTCCCAATCACGGCCAGTTGTGATAGACGGCCTGGAATTGAACCAGGGTGTCTGTAGAGACACCTCTAGCACTGAGATGCAGTGTCTCAGACCGCCGCGCCACATGATAGACCTGAAGAGTTTTGTTACTAAACACAGGTCATTTTGTGTTGCTTAAGTTGCCATAATAATATAATATATAAACACCCTGAAATTATTGACCCCCTTGATAAAGAGGAGCAAAAAATGACTGTATAAAATAAATATATACTGGGCTATATTGACAACAAACTGGGAAATGACATTATTTATACTAATACAATTGCTGTGAGAATGTTTTCTCAAAGGTAGCGGTCGAAGTTATTGACACCCCTTTTTTCAATACTTTTCAATGTCTAACCTTGTAAATATAGAGCCACTGAGCCTTTTACTAGAATGTTTTCTGAGATTCTAGAACACCTTGTAAATATAGCTGAGCCTTTTACTAGAATGTTTTCTGAGATTCTAGAACACCTTGTAAATATAGCTGAGCCTTTTACTAGAATGTTTTCTGAGATTCTAGAACACCTTGTAAATATAGCTGAGCCTTTTACTAGAATGTTTTCTGAGATTCTAGAACACCTTGTGAATATAGCTGAGCCTTTTACTAGAATGTTTTCTGAGATTCTAGAACACCTTGTAAATATAGCTGAGCCTTTTACTAGAATGTTTTCTGAGATTCTAGAACACCTTGTGAATATAGCTGAGCCTTTTACTAGAATGTTTTCTGAGATTCTAGAACACCTTGTAAATATAGCTGAGCCTTTTACTAGAATGTTTTCTGAGATTCTAGAACACCTTGTAAATATAGCTGAGCCTTTTACTAGAATGTTTTCTGAGATTCTAGAACACCTTGTAAATATAGCTGAGCCTTTTACTATAATGTTTTCTGAGATTCTAGAACACCTTGTAAATATAGCTGAGCCTTTTACTAGAATGTTTTCTGAGATTCTAGAACACCTTGTAAATATAGCTGAGCCTTTTACTAGAATGTTTTCTGAGATTCTAGAACACCTTGTAAATATAGCTGAGCCTTTTACTAGAATGTTTTCTGAGATTCTAGAACACCTTGCAAATATAGCGCACACTGAGCCTTTTACTAGAATGTTTTCTGAGATTCTAGAACACCTTGTAAATATAGCTGAGCCTTTTACTAGAATGTTTTCTGAGATTCTAGAACACCTTGTAAATATAGCTGAGCCTTTTACTAGAATGTTTTCTGAGATTCTAGAACACCTTGCAAATATAGCGCACACTGAGCCTTTTACTAGAATGTTTTCTGAGATTCTAGAACACCTTGTAAATATAGCGCACACTGAGCCTTTTACTAGAATGTTTTCTGAGATTCTGGAACACCTTGCAAATATAGCTGAGCCTTTTACTAGAATGTTTTCTGAGATTCTAGAACACCTTGTAAATATAGCTGAGCCTTTTACTAGAATGTTTTCTGAGATTCTAGAACACCTTGTAAATATAGCTGAGCCTTTTACTAGAATGTTTTCTGAGATTCTAGAACACCTTGCAAATATAGCGCACACTGAGCCTTTTACTGGAATGTTTTCTGAGATTCTAGAACACCTTGCAAATATAGCGCACACTGAGCCTTTTACTAGAATGTTTTCTGAGATTCTAGAACACCTTGTAAATATAGCGCACACTGAGCCTTTTACTATAATGTTTTCTGAGATTCTGGAACACCTTGCAAATACAGCTAAGCCTTTTACTAGAATGTTTTCTGAGATTCTAGAACACCTTGTAAATATAGCTGAGCCTTTTACTGGAATGTTTTCTGAGATTCTAGAACACCTTGTGAATATAGCTGAGCCTTTTACTAGAATGTTTTCTGAGATTCTGGAACACCTTGTAAATATAGCGCACACTGAGCCTTTTACTAGAATGTTTTCTGAGATTCTGGAACACCTTGCAAATATAGCGCACACTGAGCCTTTTACTAGAATGTTTTCTGAGATTCTAGAACACCTTGTGAATATAGCGCACACTGAGCCTTTTACTAGAATGTTTTCTGAGATTCTAGAACACCTTGTAAATATAGCTGAGCCTTTTACTAGAATGTTTTCTGAGATTCTAGAACACCTTGTGAATATAGCTGAGCCTTTTACTAGAATGTTTTCTGAGATTCTAGAACACCTTGTAAATATAGCTGAGCCTTTTACTAGAATGTTTTCTGAGATTCTAGAACACCTTGTGAATATAGCTGAGCCTTTTACTAGAATGTTTTCTGAGATTCTAGAACACCTTGCAAATATAGCGCACACTGAGCCTTTTACTAGAATGTTTTCTGAGATTCTAGAACACCTTGCAAATATAGCGCACACTGAGCCGTTTACTAGAATGTTTTCTGAGATTCTAGAACACCTTGCAAATATAGCGCACACTGAGCCTTTTACTAGAATGTTTTCTGAGATTCTAGAACACCTTGTGAATATAGCGCACACTGAGCCTTTTACTAGAATGTTTTCTGAGATTCTAGAACACCTTGTAAATATAGCTGAGCCTTTTACTAGAATGTTTTCTGAGATTCTAGAACACCTTGTAAATATAGCTGAGCCTTTTACTAGAATGTTTTCTGAGATTCTAGAACACCTTGCAAATATAGCGCACACTGAGCCTTTTACTGGAATGTTTTCTGAGATTCTAGAACACCTTGCAAATATAGCGCACACTGAGCCTTTTACTAGAATGTTTTCTGAGATTCTAGAACACCTTGTAAATATAGCGCACACTGAGCCTTTTACTATAATGTTTTCTGAGATTCTAGAACACCTTGTAAATATAGCTGAGCCTTTTACTAGAATGTTTTCTGAGATTCTAGAACACCTTGTAAATATAGCTGAGCCTTTTACTAGAATGTTTTCTGAGATTCTAGAACACCTTGCAAATATAGCGCACACTGAGCCTTTTACTGGAATGTTTTCTGAGATTCTAGAACACCTTGCAAATATAGCGCACACTGAGCCTTTTACTAGAATGTTTTCTGAGATTCTAGAACACCTTGTAAATATAGCGCACACTGAGCCTTTTACTATAATGTTTTCTGAGATTCTGGAACACCTTGCAAATACAGCTAAGCCTTTTACTAGAATGTTTTCTGAGATTCTAGAACACCTTGTAAATATAGCGCACACTGAGCCTTTTACTAGAATGTTTTCTGAGATTCTAGAACACCTTGTAAATATAGCTGAGCCTTTTACTAGAATGTTTTCTGAGATTCTAGAACACCTTGTAAATATAGCTGAGCCTTTTACTAGAATGTTTTCTGAGATTCTAGAACACCTTGCAAATATAGCGCACACTGAGCCTTTTACTGGAATGTTTTCTGAGATTCTAGAACACCTTGCAAATATAGCGCACACTGAGCCTTTTACTAGAATGTTTTCTGAGATTCTAGAACACCTTGTAAATATAGCGCACACTGAGCCTTTTACTATAATGTTTTCTGAGATTCTGGAACACCTTGCAAATACAGCTAAGCCTTTTACTAGAATGTTTTCTGAGATTCTAGAACACCTTGTAAATATAGCTGAGCCTTTTACTGGAATGTTTTCTGAGATTCTAGAACACCTTGTGAATATAGCTGAGCCTTTTACTAGAATGTTTTCTGAGATTCTGGAACACCTTGTAAATATAGCGCACACTGAGCCTTTTACTAGAATGTTTTCTGAGATTCTGGAACACCTTGCAAATATAGCGCACACTGAGCCTTTTACTAGAATGTTTTCTGAGATTCTAGAACACCTTGTGAATATAGCGCACACTGAGCCTTTTACTAGAATGTTTTCTGAGATTCTAGAACACCTTGTAAATATAGCTGAGCCTTTTACTAGAATGTTTTCTGAGATTCTAGAACACCTTGTGAATATAGCTGAGCCTTTTACTAGAATGTTTTCTGAGATTCTAGAACACCTTGTAAATATAGCTGAGCCTTTTACTAGAATGTTTTCTGAGATTCTAGAACACCTTGTGAATATAGCTGAGCCTTTTACTAGAATGTTTTCTGAGATTCTAGAACACCTTGCAAATATAGCGCACACTGAGCCTTTTACTAGAATGTTTTCTGAGATTCTAGAACACCTTGCAAATATAGCGCACACTGAGCCGTTTACTAGAATGTTTTCTGAGATTCTAGAACACCTTGCAAATATAGCGCACACTGAGCCTTTTACTAGAATGTTTTCTGAGATTCTAGAACACCTTGTGAATATAGCGCACACTGAGCCTTTTACTAGAATGTTTTCTGAGATTCTAGAACACCTTGCAAATATAGAGCCACTGAGCCTTTTACTAGAATGTTTTCTGAGATTCTAGAACACCTTGCAAAAATAGCGCACACTGAGCCTTTTACTAGAATGTTTTCTGAGATTCTAGAACACCTTGCAAATATAGCGCACACTGAGCCTTTTACTAGAATGTTTTCTGAGATTCTAGAACACCTTGCAAATATAGAGCCACTGAGCCTTTTACTAGAATGTTTTCTGAGATTCTAGAACACCTTGTAAATATAGCGCACACTGAGCCTTTTACTAGAATGTTTTCTGAGATTCTAGAACACCTTGCAAATATAGAGCCACTGAGCCTTTTACTAGAATGTTTTCTGAGATTCTAGAACACCTTGCAAATATAGCGCACACTGAGCCTTTTACTAGAATGTTTTCTGAGATTCTAGAACACCTTGCAAATATAGCGCACACTGAGCCTTTTACTAAAATGTTTTCTGAGATTCTAGAACACCTTGTGAGGATAAAGGTGCTGAGACTTATGCTAGAATGTTTACCAGAGATTCTAGAACACCTTGTGAGGATAAAGGTGCTGAGACTTATTCTATAATGTTTTCTGAGATTCTAGAACACCTTGTGAGGATAAAGGTACTGAGACTTATTCTAGAATGTTTTCTGAGATTCTAGAACACATTGTGAGGATAAAGGTACTGAGACCTATTCTAGAATGCTTTCTGAGATTCTAGAACACATTGTGAGGGATCTTAGAACAGTCCTCCAAACAGAATCCTTTCAGATCCTTGATCTCCTCTGTCTGTGCTTATGGACTGGCTCTCTTCAATTCACACCACAGGTTTTCAATGGGGTTCAAGTACGGAGACTGAGAGGGCCATTGCAAAAAATGTTGATTTTGTGGCCAATGAATCATTTCTTTGTGGATTTTGACGTGTGCTTGGCGTTATTGTCTTGCTGGAAGATCTACTTGTGACCAAGTTTCAGCCTACTAACAGAGACAACCAGGGTTTTTGGATAAAATGTCTTGGTTCTGGGTAAAGATCATGATGCTGTTGACCTTAACAAGGATCCCAGGACCAGTGGAAGCAATTTAGTCCCATAGCATCAAAGATCCAGCACAATATTTCACAGTAGGTACGGGGTTCTTCTCTGCTTGTGCATTCTCTGCTTCAACGCCACGCCCACCACTGGTGTACGTGGCCAGAGATATTTATTTCATCTGATATTTATGTCATCTGACTAAAGCACCGGTTCCAGTCCATGTGCCAGTGTCATGTATCAAATTACAGGTGTTTACATTTGTTGGTTGACATGAAAATAGAGCTCTTTACCCACTGTAAAACATGGTGGTGGATCTGTGATGTCATGGGGCTGTTTAGCCTCCATTCGTCCTGGGATCCTTGTTAATAAGGTCAACGGCATCATGAACTTTACCCAGAACCAAGACATGTGTGTCAATTATTTTGAACCCACCTTTGAGGAAAAAGTTTAAACAAAATTATCTTTCTCTGAGCAATTGTATTAGCATAAAATAATGAAAGAAAAAAAATTAGCATACACTATAGCTCAGTATTTAAATCATTTATTTAATATTTATTTTTTCTCATCTTTATCAAGGGTGTCAATCGTTTTGGACCCCCCCTCGGTACATTTGAAAACATTTTCAGAAGAGAAGTAACAGACAACACATTTTTGAAGTGTCAAAAGGAAACTGTTGGCAAAATATAAAAAGCTAGTTTACTATGTAACGGGTATATGTTGTCACAAACTTAACTTAAAACATGTACACTTTCAGATACAGTTAAATACAGTAATGTCCTTTTGTTATTGGCTATGTTGTTTCTGTAATAAATACTATTTCTCTTAGTTACCTCTACAACAGATAATCATATAATATTTTTTCATCAGGATTTTACACTAAACCAAATGCTCAGATTTTTTTTCCGCTCACAAAATAAACATGAATATATTGGTGTATTATCCATAATCATAACAGTCATTGTTTAAGATTGATATTTTGACCGAACATCACCAACATCCTGATCTAGATCACAGCACACAACCACACGTCCATTGAGGAAATTAAAGACCACTACGATTTGACAGCTTGGTTGGCATTTCAAACACTTCTCTCTCCTCTTGTTACGGGATAAACTCTCTTCACATGTCTGCTGTGCCTCCTTCTAGCCATCCATCCCTCACTCTATCCCTCCATCCATCCCTCACTCTATCCCTCCATCACTCTCTCTATCCATCCATCCATCCATCCTTCCCTCTCTCTATCCATCCATCCCTCCATCCATCCCTCACTCTATCCATCCCTCCATCACTCACTCTATCCATCCCTCCCTCCCTCTCTCTATCCATCCATCCTCCATGTGAACGGACCTCTGTCTTCTTCCTGGGCTCAGATCACCATCCAGTGTTGGAGCTGTGGAAACCAATGGTAAAGGACAATAAATACACTAAGGTAGAGTAAGGTAAGGTAAGGTAGGGTAAGGTGGGGTAAGGTAAGGTAGGGTAAGGTAGGGTAGGGTAAGGTAAGGTATGGTAAGGTAAGGTAAGATACGGAATGGTAAGGTAAGATAAGGTAAGGTAAGGTAAGGTAAGGTAAGGTAGGGTAAGGTAAGGTAAGGTAAGGTAGAGTAAGATAAGGTAAGGTAAGGTAAGGTAAGGTAAGATAAGGAATGGTAAGGTAAGGTAAGATACGGAATGGTAAGGTAAGATAAGGTAAGGTATGGTAAGGTAAGGTAAGATAAGGTAAGGTAAGGTAAGGTAAGGTAAGGTAAGGTAAGGTAAGGTAAGGTAGAGTAAGATAAGGTAAGGTAAGGTAAGGTAAGGTAAGATAAGGAATGGTAAGGTAAGATAAGGTAAGGTAAGGTAAGGTAAGGTAGGGTAAGGTAAGGTAAGGTAAGGTAAGGTAGGGTAAGGTAAGGTAGAGTAAGGTAAGATAAGGAATGGTAAGGTAAGGTAAGGTAAGGTAAGGTAGGGTAAGGTGGGGTAAGGTAAGGTAAGGTAAGGTAAGGTAAGGTAAGGTAAGGTAGAGTAAGGTAAGATAAGGAATGGTAAGGTAAGGTAAGGTAAGGTAAGGTAGGGTAAGGTGGGGTAAGGTAGGGTAGAGTAAGGTAGGGTAAGGTAAGGTAAGGTAAAGTAAGGTAAGATAAGGTAAGGTAAGGTAGGGTAAGGTAAGGTAAGGTAAAGTAAGGTAAGATAAGGAATGGTAAGGTAAGATAAGGTAAGGTAAGGTAGGGTAAGGTAAGGTAGGGTAAGGTAAGGTAAGGTAAGGTAAGGTAGGGTAAGGTAAGGTAAGGTAAGGTAGGGTAAGGTAAGGTAAGGTAGGGTAAGGTAAGGTAAGGTAAGGTAAGGTAAAGTAAGGTAAGATAAGGAATGGTAAGGTAAGATAAGGTAAGGTAAGGTAGGGTAAGGTAAGGTAGGGTAAGGTAGGGTAAGGTAAGGTAAGGTAGGGTAAGATAAGGTAGGGTAAGGTAAGGTAAGGTAAGGTAAGGTAAGGTAAGGTAAGATAGGGTAGGGTAAGGTAAGGTAAGGTAAGGTAAGGTAGGGTAAGGTAAGGTAAGGTAAGGTAGGGTAAGGTAAGGTAAGGTAAGGTAGGGTAGGGTAAGGTGGGGTAAGGTGGGGTAAGGTAAGGTAGGGTAAGGTAAGGTAGGGTAAGGTAGGGTAAGGTAAGGTAGGGTAAGGTAGGGTAAGGTAAGGTAGGGTAGGGTAAGGTGGGGTAAGGTAAGGTAGGGTAAGGTAAGGTAAGGTAAGAAGGGGAGGTTAAGTAACGTCAAGTAAACAGTGAAGAGCAGCTTACCGTAAACCTCCTAACTTCTCCGTTATCCACCAGGTGGTGTTCGTGCTCAGGCGTTATGGCGTAGGCCAGTCTCTACAGGAAGACAGGACGGGAATCACTTACCAAAGAAACTAACTTGTCTTCATTATACAAATCATTGTGCATTACCAAGCTGGATATTCATATTTGCTGGTGATGTTATAGCTCACCAACCATATTGCTCACATACCAAATATATATGTGTCACTGTCAGTGTTGACATTTCTGTGCATTGATGTTGATGAAAGTGGGCATCACTTTGGCTAAAGGTGTCTGCTAAATCACCATAGCAGCATATATCAATACAAACCAGACTTCCCACGTATATAAACCAGACTTATATAAACCAGACTTATATAAACCACTTATATAAACCAGACTTATATAAACCAGACTTATACAAACCAGACTTATACAAACCAGACTTATACAAACCAGACTTCCCACGTATATAAACCAGACTTATATAAACCAGACTTATATAAACCAGACTTATATAAACCAGACTTATATAAACCAGACTTATACAAACCAGACTTCCCACGTATATAAACCAGACTTATATAAACCAGACTTATATAAACCAGACTTATACAAACCAGACTTCCCACGTATATAAACCAGACTTATATAAACCAGACTTATACAAACCAGACTTATATAAACCAGACTTATACAAACCAGACTTCCCACTTGTATAAACCAGACTTATATCAACCAGACTTATATAAACCAGACTTATATAAACCAGACTTATATAAACCAGACTTCCCACTTGTATAAACCAGACTTATATCAACCAGACTTATATAAACCAGACTTATATAAACCAGACTTCCCACTTGTATAAACCAGACTTATATAAACCAGACTTCCCACTTGTATAAACCAGACTTATATAAACCAGACTTATATAAACCAGACTTATATAAACCAGACTTATATAAACCAGACTTCCCACTTGTATAAACCAGACTTATATAAACCAGACTTATATAAACCAGACTTCCCACTTATATAAACCAGACTTATATAAACCAGACTTCCCACTTGTATAAACCAGACTTATATAAACCAGACTTCCCACTTGTATAAACCAGACTTATATAAACCAGACTTATATAAACCAGACTTATATAAACTTACATCACAGAACTTTCCAGGTAAGGTGCACATCTTGTAGATGGCATAGAGAGGCACCATGGTCATGGAGGATATAGCCAAGCACCAGCCAATCATGTTGGCCCATATGGGAAACGTGTACGTCCCGTAGTTAGGAGGGTTAAAGGTCGCGAAGCTCACCACCACCATGAACTGGAGAAACAGAGGGTTTTGGGGTTAGGACACTTTCCTGTTTCAAGTCATAAGGACACGTATGGACTAGCCTCTACTGAAGCTAGCAAACTGTAGTTAGTGCCTAGACCTTGGTGTGCATGACTGAGAGCTGTCATAAGGACACTTATGGACTAGCCTCTACTGAAGCTAGCAAACTGTAGTTAATGTCTAGACCTTGGTGTGCATGACTGAGAGCTGTCATAAGGACACTTATGGACTAGCCTCTACTGAAGCTAACAAACTGTAGTTAGTGCCTAGACCTTGGTGTGCATGACTGAGAGCTGTCATAAGGACACTTATGGACTAGCCTCTACTGAAGCTAGCAAACTGTAGTTAGTGCCTAGACCTTGGTGTGCATGACTGAGAGCTGTCATAAGGACACTTATGGACTAGCCTCTACTGAAGCTAGCAAACCTTGGTGTGCATGACTGAGAGCTGCATGGACCTTGGTGTGCATGACTGAGAGCTGCATGGACCTTGGTGTGCGTGACTGAGAGCTGCATGGACCTTGGTGTGCATGACTTGAGAGCTGCATGGACCTTGGTGTGCGTGACTGAGAGCTGCATGGACCTTGGTGTGCATGACTGAGAGCTGCATGGACCTTGGTGTGCATGACTGAGAGCTGCATGGACCTTGGTGTGCATGACTGAGAGCTGCATGGACCTTGGTGTGCATGACTGAGAGCTGCATGGACCTTGGTGTGCATGACTGAGAGCTGCATGGACCTTGGTGTGCATGACTGAGAGCTGCATGGACCTTGGTGTGCATGACTGAGAGCTGCATGGACCTTGGTGTGCATGACTGAGAGCTGCATGGACCTTGGTGTGCATGACTGAGAGCTGCATGGACCTTGGTGTGCATGACTGAGAGCTGCATGGACCTTGGTGTGCATGACTGAGAGCTGCATGGACCTTGGTGTGCATGACTGAGAGCTGCATGGACCTTGGCGTGCATGACTGAGAGCTGCATGGACCTTGGTGTGCATGACTGAGAGCTGCATGGACCTTGGCGTGCATGACTGAGAGCTGCATGGACCTTGGTGTGCATGACTGAGAGCTGCATGGACCTTGGTGTGCATGACTGAGAGCTGCATGGACCTTGGTGTGCATGACTGAGAGCTGCATGGACCTTGGTGTGCATGACTGAGAGCTGCATGGACCTTGGTGTGCATGACTGAGAGCTGCATGGACCTTGGTGTGCATGACTGAGAGCTGCATGGACCTTGGTGTGCATGACTGAGAGCTGCATGGACCTTGGTGTGCATGACTGAGAGCTGCATGGACCTTGGTGTGCATGACTGAGAGCTGCATGGACCTTGGTGTGCATGACTGAGAGCTGCATGGACCTTGGTGTGCATGACTGAGAGCTGCATGGAGCTTGGTGTGCATGACTGAGAGCTGCATGGAGCTTGGTGTGCATGACTGAGAGCTGCATGGAGCTTGGTGTGCATGACTGAGAGCTGCATGTGGACTATTCACCTGGTTCCATTTTGCACCAGGTAAACTAAAAAATACTTGACATGTTTGACCCAGGTGTTTCTCTCTTTATGAACTCACCAGGAGGAAGCACGGGCTGACAAACTTCCAGCACAGTCTCCAGTACAGGCCTGGTCTCTGTCCGATCATCTCCTCGATGTCGTCACTGAACCGATCCACTCCTGAAGGGAAGAGTTCAAACTGTAGCAGTGAAAAACGTGTGACGGTTCATCATTATAACCAGGGTTGGGGTCAATTCAAATTGAAAGCTGTCAATTCAGGAAGTAATTTCTTTTAAAAAAATTTAAAGACCATCGATTGTCAATAGACTTAAAAGTAAAAGCTATTTATTTTTAAAAGGTTTTCTTTTCATTTTTGAAGTTTAAAATCAAATCACTTTCTGAATTGACTACCTTCAATTCGAATTGAACCCTTAACCTGATCAAAACCCTTGAGTTGTCATTCACAGAGCAAAGAGAGGGAAAGGGGAGGTTTCTACCACAGCAGACAGGAAGCCTTGAGGATTAGCAATAGTTGTCTTTGTGTTCTCTCGTTCTGGGGAAACGACAGTCCATTGGAAATACAAGGATATTAACATTCTGGTAGCATGTTTAATATCACCAGCATCCAGTTCCTTTCCTCATCTAGGCTTCTCCTCACTCAACCTTCTCTCTTTGTTCCTTGCCTGGGAGGCACTTCTCAAAGCCCAGGCATAATCCCAATGTGACTGGAGCCTATGGAGAGCAGGCAGCTGTTCCTGTGGAGGGCACAGGGTGCCACAGCCACCTGTCAGTAGAGATGGAGCCAGGGAAAAGGCCCGGAGAAGCCTGGGGCTAAAGTAGTCTGCCCTCCCAGGCTGAGGCCACCACGGCAGGGCAGCAAGCTGACCACACTGACCCCCGAGCCACAAGGTTGGTTAGACATACACATGAATGCACACGCACACACACACACACACACACACACACACACACACACACACACACACACACACACACACACACACACACACACACACACACACACACACACACACACACACACACAGCACTGTCTGGACCCCCTGACCAGCAGTATAGTAGATCAGACTAGCAGTCTAAACCAGAAGTGAGCTTTGGAGACGTTCTTTTTTTTAACCTGAATTCACTCTGGAGACGTTGCTGTAAAATGCCTGTGGGCTTTCAGATAACTTCAATGTTGTCTGAGCAAAGCAAGTTGCTTGTCGTACTGTAGTGTCACACAAGAAAGTGTAAAGGAAAGACAAAAATACGGTGATGAGCTTTTAATGAGCCTTTTCGATAAACACTGAGGGTCTTATTCTGGTGATGATTGAGGCTTGGCTGCCGTTTGACAAATACAAATCTATCTCTTATCCATTAATTATCTCTGAAGGAGATACCTCTACCCGCACTGTTGACTAGATTATCTCTGAAGGTAGCCTACCTGCACTGTTGAGTAGAGTATCTCTGAAGGTAGCCCACCTGCACTGTTGACTAGATTATCTCTGAAGGTAGCCTACCTGCACTGTTGACTAGATTATCTCTGAAGGTAGCCTACCTGCACTGTTGGGTAGATTATCTCTGAAGGTAGCCTACCTGCACTGTTGGCTAGATTATCTCTGAAGGAGATACCTCTACCTGCACTGTTGACTAGATTATCTCTGAAGGTAGCCTACCTGCACTGTTGACTAGATTATCTCTGAAGGTAGCCTACCTGCACTGTTGAGTAGATTATCTCTGAAGGTAGCCTACCTGCACTGTTGACTAGATTATCTCTGAAGGTAGCCTACCTGCACTGTTGACTAGATTATCTCTGAAGGTAGCCTACCTGCACTGTTGGCTAGATTATCTCTGAAGGAGATACCTCTACCTGCACTGTTGACTAGATTATCTCTGAAGGTAGCCTACCTGCACTGTTGACTAGATTATCTCTGAAGGTAGCCTACCTGAACTGTTGACTAGATTATCTCTGAAGGAGATACCTCTACCTGCACTGTTGACTAGAGCACACGTGTCAAGACCAGAGTGGGCACACACACACACACACACACACACACACACACACATCCCTGCCCCGCCCGACACACATACCATATAACGTCACATTTGTTGTGACAAAATCGTCAGTAAGGTTGAAAATGTGATGGGAATCCATTTTTTGTTTCAGTACATGGGAATTGAACATCAGAAGTTAATTTAATGTGCACTGCATCATCACACACAGCCGTCTATCTGCAACAAGTCAATGTAATGTAAACACACCTCTGGCGGCAAAATTAGCATTTTTTTTTAATGCGTATTATGCCGATTTTTTAAAATATTCGCATGAAAATCTGGCGTCAATTGGATGGAAAACTATCTTATAAGGGACTTTGTTGGGCCTCCACAATCACTTTGAGATACTTTGGGCTGATTTGAAAAGGATGCTAGAGAAATGCTACTATCGGTAGCCACGACTTGAATGGGACTTGTGACACAGATGCTAAAGCGTTAGCGCGCGGAAACAGTGCCAGGGGAAATAAAAACCAAAGTATGGATTGCTGTCATACCTCGTCCGTAGACTGTTTTACGGGGTTAGGAAACCAATGTGTCGTTTTGTCATTTTGGGTGTACTATCCCTTTAAGTTAGAATTGAAAGACACGGCACAAGGGAATCTTCCATCGGGCCTAGCTTATATTTCTGACATCCAAGTATCATCAGAACCACAACAGACCCCGCCCCCCCCCCAAAAAAAACCCATCAATCTTTACACCACAGACTGGGATGTTGACCTCAGATATTCAATATCAATACACTATTGTTTGTATGTAATGTGTCTCTGTCCACTCCAAACACCTAAACTCTAAATAGTAATATGGACCATACACTCTGAGTGGCAGAAACACACCAGAGACAGGCGTTTTACCTCCCGGTCCTCTGACAGCTAATGAGGTAGTGTTGCATGGTGTCACAGCAGAGGAAGATCCAGACTGATATCCCATCAGACCCTATCAATGGCCTAATAGGACATCAGCTTGGATGGCCATGAAGAGCTAAGAGTCTCCCCTCCTCACCTCTTCCTCCCTCCTCACTCCTCACTCCTCACCTCCTCCTCCTCCCTCCCTCCTCACTCCTCACTCCTCACTCCTCAATCCTCACCTCCTCCCTCCCTCCTTCTCCCTTCTCACCTCCTCCTCCTCCTCCCTCCTCCTCCTCCCTCCTCACTCCTCACCTCCTCCCTCCCTCCTCCTCCCTCCTCACTCCTCACCCCCTCCTCCTGCTCCTCCCCTCCTCCTCTCCCATCCTCCCCCCACCTCCTCTCCCCTCCTCACCGTAGAACCAGGCGATGCCGATGGCCTCAATAAGCACTCCAAAGAGAATGGATGTCCCAGCAGCAAAATGGTCCAGCAGAGTGAAGACATAGATACCACCCTGGAGAGGAGAGGAGAGGAGAGGAGAGGAGAGGAGAGGAGGGGAGTGGAGAGGAGAGGAGAGGAGAGGAGAGGAGAGGAGAGAGGAGAGGAGAGGAGAGGAGGGGAGAGGAGAGGAGAGGAGAGGAGAGGAGAGGAGAGGAGAGGAGAGGAGAGGAGAGGAGAGGAGAGGAGAGGAGAGGAGAGGAGAGGGAGGAGAAGACAGGAGAGGAGAGGAGAGGAGAGGAGAGGAGAGGAGAGGAGAGGAGAGGAGAGGAGAGGAGAGGAGAGGAGAGGAGGAGAGAGGAGAGGAGAGGAGAGGAGAGGAGAGGAGAGGAGAGGAGAGGGTAGAAGAGAGGAGAGGAGAGGAGAGGAGAGGGTAGAAGAGAGGAGAGGAGAGGAGAGGAGAGGAGAGGAGAGGAGAGGAGAGGAGAGGGTAGAGGAGAGGAGAGGAGAGGAGAGGGTAGAAGAGAGGAGAGGAGAGGAGAGGAGAGGAGAGGAGAGGGTAGAAGAGAGGAGAGGAGAGGAGAGGAGAGGAGAGGAGAGGAGAGGAGAGGAGAGGAGAGGGTAGGGTAGGGTAGGGTAGAAGAGAGGAGAGGAGAGGAGAGGAGAGGAGAGGAGAGGAGAGGAGAGGAGAGGAGAGGGTAGAAGAGAGGAGAGGAGAGGAGAGGAGAGGAGAGGAGAGGAGAGGAGAGGAGAGGAGAGGGTAGAAGAGAGGAGAGGAGAGGAGAGGAGAGGAGAGGAGAGGAGAGGAGAGGAGAGGAGAGGAGAGGAGAGGAGAGGAGAGGGTAGAAGAGATGAGAGGAGAGGAGAGGAGAGGAGAGGAGAGGAGAGGAGAGGAGAGGAGAGGAGAGGAGAGGAGAGGAGAGGTGGGTAGGGGAGAGGAGAGGAGAGGAGAGGAGAGGAGAGGAGAGGAGAGGAGAGGAGAGGAGAGGAGAGGGTAGAAGAGAGGAGAGGAGAGGAAAGATTCCATTTGATTTCTCTTATATTAGCCATGTGTCATTCATGCAAATTCCTTAGATGCTTGAGGAATAACTTTACACACACATCTTTTTCGTCCACTTACATTAGTGACACAGAACAGTGAGATGAGGAAGGTGGACACGACGATGAAGAGGGTGAAGAGTTCCCGGTGTTTATGGAGAAACTTGAACTCATCCATCAATCCTGTGATCACTGACTCCATCCCTCCCATCTAGAGACCAGAGACAGAGCACAGAACACAGAACACAGAGCACAGAACACAGAACAGAGAACACAGAACACAGAACACAGAGCACAGAGCACAGAACAGAGAACACAGAACACAGAACACAGAACACAGAACACCATAATTTAGCTGAAATTGGTCCGTGCACTTTACCTATAGCAGGATTAGCCAGCCCTGATCCTGCTGGGTCGGACCAAAAGCCTGCACACCTATTAGCTTCCCAGGAGTAGGGTTTGTCACCACTAGCCTATAGCATGTTGCCACCTCAGAAACTGGAGGTTGATCATATCATAGTTTGTTCTATAATGATGAGCGGTGTACTCACAGCACTGTCGATGCCCAGAGTCAGCAGCATGATGAAGAAGATGACGGCCCACACTGATGACCCTGGTAATGTTGCAATGGCCTCTGGGTAGATGATGAACACCAGACCAGGACCTGTATGGGACACAACAACACAGATGAATGATCTCGTGTTAATCAGACATCTATTTTGTGATGGGAGACTTGTCTGAAGAACGCAGCAAATCCAACATTTGTTTAATCAACAGCGGTGACAATGTAGACCACATGATTGATTTGTGCTGATAAACACATATAGATTTCCAATCAGCCCTGACAACAAGACCAGAGCACGTTTTTTTGCTAAACATTTTGATAGATAAACCACATTTAATATTGCACGTCATAAAGGCAAGTGGACATGACATCAATTTAGAGATCCCATCACACAAATAATGATTGGCTGAAAAATCTATTGGAAATGTCAATACATCTAACTATTTTTTATAAAGAACAAAACAATCATTTCAGGTCTCCAACGTTATCTGACAAAAGAGTGCGAAGCATTACGAATACTGACCATCTGTGGTCACCTTGTCCAGAACACTAAGAATACTGACTGTCTGTGGTCACCTTGTCCAGAACACTAAGAATACTGACTGTCTGTGGTCACCTTGTCCAGAACACTAAGAACACTGACTGTCTGTGGTCACCTTGTCCAGAACACTAAGAATACTGACTGTCTGTGGTCACCTTGTCCAGAACACTAAGAACACTGACTGTCTGTGGTCACCTTGTCCAGAACACTAAGAATACTGACCGTCTGTGGTCACCTTGTCCAGAACACTAAGAACACTGACTGTCTGTGGCCACCTTGTCCAGAACACTAAGAATACTGACCGTCTGTGGTCACCTTGTCCAGAACACTAAGAATACTGACCATCTGTGGTCACCTTGTCCAGAACACTAAGAACACTGACTGTCTGTGGTCACCTTGTCCAGAACACTAAGAACACTGACTGTCTGTGGTCACCTTGTCCAGAACATTACGAATACTGACCATCTGTGGCCACCTTGTCCAGAACACTAAGAACACTGACTGTCTGTGGTCACCTTGTCCAGAACACTAAGAATACTGACCGTCTGTGGTCACCTTGTCCAGAACACTAAGAATACTGACCGTCTGTGGTCACCTTGTCCAGAACACTAAGAATACTGACTGTCTGTGGTCACCTTGTCCAGAACACTAAGAACACTGACTGTCTGTGGCCACCTTGTCCAGAACACTAAGAATACTGACCGTCTGTGGTCACCTTGTCCAGAACACTAAGAATACTGACCATCTGTGGTCACCTTGTCCAGAACACTAAGAACACTGACTGTCTGTGGTCACCTTGTCCAGAACACTAAGAACACTGACTGTCTGTGGTCACCTTGTCCAGAACATTACGAATACTGACCATCTGTGGCCACCTTGTCCAGAACACTAAGAACACTGACTGTCTGTGGTCACCTTGTCCAGAACACTAAGAACACTGACCGTCTGTGGTCACCTTGTCCAGAACACTAAGAATACTGACCGTCTGTGGTCACCTTGTCCAGAACACTAAGAACACTGACTGTCTGTGGTCACCTTGTCCAGAACACTAAGACTACTGACCATCTGTGGCCACCTTGTCCAGAACACTAAGAATACTGACCATCTGTGGTCACCTTGTCCAGAACACTAAGAATACTGACTGTCTGTGGTCACCTTGTCCAGAACATTACGAATACTGACCATCTGTGGCCACCTTGTCCAGAACACTAAGAACACTGACTGTCTGTGGTCACCTTGTCCAGAACACTAAGAATACTGACTGTCTGTGGTCACCTTGTCCAGAACATTACGAATACTGACCATCTGTGGCCACCTTGTCCAGAACACTAAGAATACTGACCGTCTGTGGCCACCTTGTCCAGAACACTAAGAATACTGACCGTCTGTGGTCACCTTGTCCAGAACACTAAGAATACTGACCGTCTGTGGCCACCTTGTCCAGAACACTAAGAATACTGACCGTCTGTGGTCACCTTGTCCAGAACACTAAGAATACTGACCGTCTGTGGCCACCTTGTCCAGAACACTAAGAATACTGACCGTCTGTGGTCACCTTGTCCAGAACACTAAGAATACTGACCGTATGTGGCCACCTTGTCCAGAACATTACGAATACTGACCATCTGTGGCCACCTTGTCCAGGACACTAAGAATACTGACCGTCTGTGGCCACCTTGTCCAAAACATTACGAATACTGACCGTCTGTGGCCACCTTGTCCAATGGCACGCTGTGTTTATGGGACATGTAACCCAGGAAGGAGAAGATGACGAAGCCGGAGAAGAAGCTGGTCAGGGAGTTGATGGAACTGGTGATGATGGCATCTCTGGAAGAGAGAGTGAAGATGACAAGAACATATTCATATACCTGGTACATCCAGAACAGACAGGGAACATCTGTCTATAGAACAGACAGGGAACATCTGTCTATAGAACAGACTGGTGTTATAGACATGACCAGGAACAGACTGGTGTTATAGACATGACCAGTAGATATTACTGTCCTCTATAGAACAGACTGGTGTTATAGACATGACCAGGAACAGACTGGTGTTATAGACATGACCAGTAGGTATTACTGTCCTCTATAGAACAGACTGGTGTTATAGACATGACCAGGAACAGACTGGTGTTATAGACATGACCAGGAACAGACTGGTGTTATAGACATGGTCAGTAGGTATTACTGTCCTCTATAGAACAGACTGGTGTTATAGACATGACCAGTAGGTATTACTGCCCTCTATAGAACAGACTGGTGTTATAGACATGACCAGTAGGTATTACTGTCCTCTATAGAACAGACTGGTGTTATAGACATGACCAGTAGGTATTACTGTCCTCTATAGAACAGACTGGTGTTATAGACATGACCAGTAGGTATTACTGTCCTCTATAGAACAGACTGGTGTTATAGACATGACCAGTAGGTATTACTGTCATCTATAGAACAGACTGGTGTTATAGACATGACCAGTAGGTATTACTGTCCTCTATAGAACAGACTGGTGTTATAGACATGACCAGTAGGTATTACTGTCCTCTATAGAACAGACTGGTGTTATAGACATGACCAGTAGGTATTACTGTCCTCTATAGAACAGACTGGTGTTATAGACATGACCAGTAGGTATTACTGTCCTCTATAGAACATACTGATGTTATAGACATGACCAGTAGGTATTACTGTCCTCTATAGAACAGACTGGTGTTATAGACATGACCAGTAGGTATTACTGTCCTATATAGAACAGACTGGTGTTATAGACATGACCAGTAGGTATTACTGTCCTCTATAGAACAGACTGGTGTTATAGACATGACCAGTAGGTATTACTGTCCTCTATAGAACAGACTGGTGTTATAGACATGACCAGTAGGTATTACTGTTCTCTATAGAACAGACTGGTGTTATAGACATAACCAGTAGGTATTACTGCCCTCTATAGAACAGACTGGTGTTATAGACATGACCAGTAGGTATTACTGTCCTCTATAGAACAGACTGGTGTTATAGACATGACCAGTAGGTATTACTGTCCTCTATAGAACAGACTGGTGTTATAGACATGACCAGTAGGTATTACTGTCCTCTATAGAACAGACTGGTGTTATAGACATGACCAGTAGGTATTACTGTCCTCTATAGAACAGACTGGTGTTATAGACATGACCAGTAGGTATTACTGTCCTCTATAGAACAGACTGGTGTTATAGACATGACCAGTAGGTATTACTGTCCTCTATAGAACAGACTGGTGTTATAGACATGACCAGTAGGTATTACTGTCCTCTATAGAACAGACTGGTGTTATAGACATGACCAGTAGGTATTACTGTTCTCTATAGAACAGACTGGTGTTATAGACATGACCAGTAGGTAATTCTGTCCTCTATAGAACAGACTGGTGTTATAGACATGACCAGTAGGTATTACTGTCCTCTATAGAACAGACTGGTGTTATAGACATGACCAGTAGGTATTACTGTTCTCTATAGAACAGACTGGTGTTATAGACATGACCAGTAGGTAATTCTGTCCTCTATAGAACAGACTGGTGTTATAGACATGACCAGTAGGTATTACTGTCCTCTATAGAACAGACTGGTGTTATAGACATGACCAGTAGGTATTACTGTCCTCTATAGAACAGACTGGTGTTATAGACATGACCAGTAGGTATTACTGTCCTCTATAGAACAGACTGGTGTTGTAGACATGACCAGTAGGTATTACTGTCCTCTATAGAACAGACTGGTGTTATAGACATGACCAGTAGGTATTACTGTCCTCTATAGAACAGACTGGTGTTATAGACATGACCAGTAGGTATTACTGTCCTCTATAGAACAGACTGGTGTTATAGACATGACCAGTAAGTATTACTGTCCTCTATAGAACAGACTGGTGTTATAGACATGGTCAGTAGGTATTACTGCCCTCTATAGAACAGACTGGTGTTATAGACATGACCAGGAACAGACTGGTGTTATAGACATGACCAGTAGGTATTACTGTCATCTATAGAACAGACTGGTGTTATAGACATGGTCAGTAGGTATTACTGTCCTCTATAGAACAGACTGGTGTTATAGACATGACCAGGAACAGACTGGTGTTATAGACATGACCAGTAGGTATTACTGTCCTCTATAGAACAGACTGGTGTTATAGACATGACCAGTAGGTATTACTGTCCTCTATAGAACAGACTGGTGTTATAGACATGACCAGGAACAGACTGGTGTTATAGACATGACCAGTAGATATTACTGTCCTCTATAGAACAGACTGGTGTTATAGACATGACCAGGAACAGACTGGTGTTATAGACATGACCAGGAACAGACTGGTGTTATAGACATGACCAGTAGGTATTACTGTCCTCTATAGAACAGACTGGTGTTATAGACATGACCAGGAACAGACTGGTGTTATAGACATGACCAGTAGGTATTACTGTCCTCTATAGAACAGACTGGTGTTATAGACATGGTCAGTAGGTATTACTGTCCTCTATAGAACAGACTGGTGTTATAGACATGACCAGTAGGTATTACTGTCCTCTATAGAACAGACTGGTGTTATAGACATGACCAGTAGGTATTACTGTCCTCTATAGAACAGACTGGTGTTATAGACATGACCAGTAGGTATTACTGTCCTCTATAGAACAGACTGGTGTTATAGACATGACCAGTAGGTATTACTGTCCTCTACAGAACAGACTGGTGTTATAGACATGACCAGTAGGTATTATTGCCCTCTATAGAACAGACTGGTGTTATAGACATGACCAGTAGGTATTACTGTCCTCTACAGAACAGACTGGTGTTATAGACATGACCAGTAGGTATTACTGTCCTCTATAGAACAGACTGGTGTTATAGACATGACCAGTAGGTATTACTGTTCTCTCTAGAACAGACTGGTGTTATAGACATGACCAGTAGGTATTACTGTCCTCTATAGAACAGACTGGTGTTATAGACATGACCAGTAGGTATTACTGTCCTCTATAGAACAGACTGGTGTTATAGACATGACCAGTAGGTATTACTGTCCTCTATAGAACAGACTGGTGTTATAGACATGACCAGTAGGTATTACTGTCCTCTATAGAACAGACTGGTGTTATAGACATGACCAGTAGGTATTACTGTCCTCTACAGAACAGACTGGTGTTATAGACATGACCAGTAGGTATTATTGCCCTCTATAGAACAGACTGGTGTTATAGACATGACCAGTAGGTATTACTGTCCTCTACAGAACAGACTGGTGTTATAGACATGACCAGTAGGTATTACTGTCCTCTATAGAACAGACTGGTGTTATAGACATGACCAGTAGGTATTACTGTTCTCTCTAGAACAGACTGGTGTTATAGACATGACCAGTAGGTATTACTGTCCTCTATAGAACAGACTGGTGTTATAGACATGACCAGTAGGTATTACTGTCCTCTATAGAACAGACTGGTGTTATAGACATGACCAGTAGGTATTACTGTCCTCTATAGAACAGACTGGTGTTATAGACATGACCAGTAGGTAAGGGCCTTCAAAGGTATTGTAATTCACCAGCTCAGCAGCAGTTTCAGCAGCCTCTCTAATAGAGACTATCAACACTGAGGGGTAGCATACCAAATAGCACCCTATTCCCTGCGCAGTGCACTACTTTCAACCAGAGCCCTATGGGTCCTAGTCTAAAGTAGTGCACTGTATAGTGAATAGGGTGTTATTTGGGACACGGAACCCCTGGTTTTGTTCTGTGCTTCTACTTTACCTATAGCAGTTGTTGCTGAATTTGTTATAGCTGGAGAACGCTATTAGCACACCAAACCCGACTCCCAAAGAGAAGCAGATCTGAGTGGCAGCGTCTATCCAGACCTACCACAACAAACAGCCAGGGGACAGAGGACAAAAGACACAGGGGGGGGGGAGAGAAGGCTGTTATTAGAGATAATTGCAGGAAACTCATTCAACAGAAAGATGAAAGACACTTGTGAATACGGGGTAATTTAGCAAATTGTTGCTGCATGCATGTGTCTAATCTAATTCTCAAATTGTTGCTTTGAGTCCTTAGCGGTCGTGTGCGTTGCTACTGGAGGGGAGGGGGGGGGAACAGCTGGAGATTCTTACAGCGCCCTTATTAAGGCAAATGATTCATATGTACATTTCATCAGTCGGGATTTCATGGACACTGAAATATTAAATCGTTTATGACGAACCTTATATTTTCCTGCACTAAATGACTACCTGTGGCGTTAAAATACAGAAATAAACACCAGCATATCTCTCTCACACGCACACATAAACACACGCACACAATGTATATACAGTATATATATATATGCAGGTAGCCTAGTGGTTAGAGCGAGATCGCTGGATCGAATCGCCAAGCTGACAAGGTTAAAAATATGTCATTCTGTCCCTGAACAAGGCAGTTAACCCACTGTTCCCCTGAACAAGGCAGTTAACCCACTGTTCCCCTGAACAAGGCAGTTAACCCACTGTTCCCCTGAACAAGGCAGTTAACCCACTGTTCCCCTGAACAAGGCAGTTAACCCACTGTTCCCCTGAACAAGGCAGTTAACCCACTGTTCCCCTGAACAAGGCAGTTAACCCACTGTTCCCCTGAACAAGGCAGGTAACCCACTGTTCCCCTGAACAAGGCAGTTAACCCACTGTTCCCCTGAACAAGGCAGTTAACCCACTGTTCCCCTGAACAAGGCAGTTAACCCCCTGTTCCCCTGAACAAGGCAGTTAACCCACTGTTCCCCTGAACAGGCAGTTAACCCACTGTTCCCCTGAACAAGGCAGGTAACCCACTGTTCCCCTGAACAAGGCAGTTAACCCACTGTTCCCCTGAACAAGGCAGTTAACCCACTGTTCCCCTGAACAAGGCAGTTAACCCACTGTTCCCCTGAACAAGGCAGTTAACCCACTGTTCCCCTGAACAAGGCAGTTAACCCACTGTTCCCCTGAACAAGGCAGTTAACCCACTGTTCCCCTGAACAAGGCAGTTAACCCACTGTTCCCCTGAACAAGGCAGTTAACCCACTGTTCCCCTGAACAAGGCAGTTAACCCACTGTTCCCCTGAACAAGGCAGTTAACCCACTGTTCCCCTGAACAAGGCAGTTAACCCACTGTTCCCCTGAACAAGCCAGTTAACCCACTGTTCCCCTGAACAAGGCAGTTAACCCACTGTTCCCCTGAACAAGGCAGTTAACCCACTGTTCCCCTGAACAAGGCAGTTAACCCACTGTTCCCCTGAACAAGGCAGTTAACCCACTGTTCCCCGGGCGTTGTGGATGTTGATTGAGGCAGCAACCCAGCGCCTCTCTGACTGGGTTAAATGCAGGAAGACACATTTCAGTTGAATGCAACTGACTAGGGGGGGGGGCCCTTTCCCTAAACAGGAGGGTGTCTCAGCTGGTGGAGGGTGTCCCCATCAGAGACAAGGACTGGACCAGAGCTGTAAAACTAGTGTGTCTGTGAGAGACAAGGACTGGACCAGAGCTGTAAAACTAGTGTGTCTGTGAGAGACAAGGACTGGACCAGAGCTGTAATACTAGTGTGTCTGTGAGAGACGAGGACTGGACCAGAACTGTAATACTAGTGTGTCTATGAGAGACAAGGACTGGACCAGAGCTGTAATACTAGTGTGTCTGTGAAACTCAATAAGGAAACAGACTTTTATCACCTCTGAATACACCCCTTCGATCTCGCTCTTGTCCTCTCTCTCTCTCTCTCTCTCTCTCTCTCTCTCCTTCTTTATTTCTTTCTTTCTCTCTTTCTTTCTTTCTTTCTTTCTTTCTCTCTTTCTCTCTTTCTCTGTCTCTCTCTCTTTCTTTCTTTTTCTCTCTCTCTCTCTCTCTCTCTCTCTCTCTCTCTCTCTCTCTCTCTCTCCTCCTTCTTTCTTTCTTTCTTTCTCTCTTTCTCTCTCTCTCTCTCTCTTTCTCTCAGTTTCCCAATCTTTCTCTTTCTGTTTCTCTCACTCCTTCCTGTCTCTCTATCTCTCCTCCCTCTCCCCCATTCTTACCTGAGGCTCACAGAGTCGTAGGAAGTCGACGCTGAGGTAGGCCTTAATGCCATCCATGGCTCCAGGAAGGGTGACCCCACGCAGCAGCAGGACGGTCAGGACCACGTAGGGCATGGTGGCTGTGATCCACACAACCTGCACAGGAACACATGGACTCAACAACCTGCGCAGGAACACATGGACTCAACAACCTGCACAGGAACACATGGACTCAACAACCTGCACAGGAACACATGGACTCAACAACCTGCACAGGAACACATGGACTCAACAACCTGGCCCACTCTGTTCTGTTCTAGGCCGGGACTCAACAACCTGGCCCACTCTGTTCTGTTACAGGCCAGGACTCAACAACCTGGCCCACTCTGTTCTGTTTTAGGCCAGGACTCAACAACCTGGTCCACTCTGTTCTGTTCTAGGCCAGGACGCAACAACCTGGCCCACTCTGTTCTGTTTTAGGCCAGGACTCAACAACCTGGTCCACTCTGTTCTGTTCTAGGCCAGGACTCAACAACCTGGCCCACTCTGTTCTGTTACAGGCCAGGACTCAACAACCTGACCCACTCTGTTCTGTTCTAGGCCCAGACTAAACAACCTGGCCCACTCTGTTCTGTTCAAGGCCAGGACTCAACAACCTGGCCCACTCTGTTCTGTTCTAGGCCAGGACTCAACAACCTGGCCCACTCTGTTCTGTTCTAGGCCAGGACTCAACAACCTGGCCCACTCTGTTCTGTTCTAGGTCAGGACTCAACAACCTGGCCCACTCTGTTCTGTTCTAGGCCAGGACTCAACAACCTGGCCCACTCTGTTCTGTTCTACACAACAGGACTCAACAACCTGGCCCACTCTGTTCTGTTCTAAACACCTGGACTCAACAACCTGGCCCATCTCTGTTCTGTTCTAGGCCAGGACTCAACAACCTGGTCCACTCTGTTCTGTTCTAGGCCAGGACTCAACAACCTGGCCCACTCTGTTCTGTTCTAGGCCAGGACTCAACAACCTGGCCCACTCTGTTCTGTTCTAGGCCAGGACTCAACAGCCTGGCCCACTCTGTTCTGATCTACTCACATGGACTCAACAACCTGGCCCACTCTGTTCTGTTCTAGGCCAGGACTCAACAACCTGGCCCACTCTGTTCTGTTCTAGGCCAGGACTCAACAACCTGGCCCACTCTGTTCTGTTCTAGGCCAGGACTCAACAACCTGGCCCACTCTGTTCTGTTCTAGGCCAGGACTCAACAACCTGGCCCACTCTGTTCTTTTCTAGGCCAGGACTCAACAACCTGGCCCACTCTGTTCTGTTCTAGGCCAGGACTCAACAACCTGGCCCACTCTGTTCTGTTACAGGCCAGGACTCAACAACCTGGCCCACTCTGTTCTGTTACAGGCCAGGACTCAACAACCTGGCCCACTCTGTTCTGTTCTACACAACAGGACTCAACAGCCTGGCCCATCTCTGTTCTGTTCTAGGCCAGGACTCAACAACCTGGCCCACTCTGTTCTGTTCTAGGCCAGGAATCAACAACCTGGCCCACTCTGTTCTGTTCTAGGCCAGGACTCAACAACCTGGCCCATCTCTGTTCTGTTCTTGGCCAGGAATCAACAACCTGGCCCACTCTGTTCTGTTCTAGGCCAGGACTCAACAACCTGGCCCACTCTGTTCTGTTCTAGGCCAGGACTCAACAACCTGGCCATCTCTGTTCTGTTCTAGGCCAGGACTCAACAACCTGGCCCACTCTGTTCTGTTCTAGGCCAGGACTCAACAACCTGGCCCATCTCTGTTCTGTTCTACACACCTGGACTCAACAACCTGGCCCACTCTGTTCTGTTCTAGGCCAGGACTCAACAACCTGGCCCATCTCTGTTCTGTTCTACACACCTGGACTCAACAACCTGGCCCACTCTGTTCTGTTCTAGGCCAGGACTCAACAACCTGGCCCACTCTGTTCTGTTCTAGGCCAGGACTCAACAACCTGGCCCACTCTGTTCTGTTCTATGCCAGGACTCAACAACCTGGCCCACTCTGTTCTGTTCTAGGCCAGGACTCAACAACCTGGCCCACTCTGTTCTGTTCTAGGCCAGGACTCAACAACCTGGCCCACTCTGTTCTGTTCTAGGCCAGGACTTAACACCCTGCTCATAGAGCTCCAGATAGTGTCCCTGTTCTGGTGTTCTGTTCTGCTCACAGGGCCTGATCTGACTTCACCTGGACATCCTGCTCTACAGTGGGGTTGGCTAATCTTTCATATCCAGAACGAGTGCACAGTGTAGGACAAAACTAGCCACATTTGGGACATAGGTACACTTACAGTATGTTGCCTGAAACATTTACATATGGAGCCATCAGAGACTTGGATGCTGAGGACCGTGTAACAGCCATCTTACAAAAATGTCAGTCAACAGTAACACTATTTCACTATTTTTAGATTTAAAGTACTACATTTCAGCAAATAGGTATATTTATGTTTATAATTTTTATATTATTAAAATAGGTTGATATGGAGCCAGTACAGATTCCCGAGGACCACCCACCTTCCCTGAGGTCTTGACCCCCTTCCAGAGGCTGAAGTAGAGAACCACGATGACCACAGCTAGACAGGATGTCAGCTGCCAACGAGGCAGACCCAGGTCAGCTATACCCTCACTGTCCTGTAGGTGGAGCACCCCACGCCTGGAACAGATCAGTTATAACAGGTTATAACAACTAATCCACTAACAGCTAGGTAACTAACAGACCCAGGTCAGCTATACCCTCACTGTCCTGTAGGTGGAGCACCCCACGCCTGGAACAGATCAGTTATAACAGGTTATAACAACTAATCCACTAACAGCTAGGTAACTAACAGACCCAGGTCAGCTATACCCTCACTGTCCTGTAGCTGGAACAGATCAGTTATAACAGGTTATAACAACTAACAGCTAGGTATCTAACAGTCCCAGGTCAGCTAAAAAACAACACATCATACTGTTAATAATGACTATCAACAACAACTAACTAACAACCTGTAACTAACAACACAACACACTGTTACCGATGACTAACCACAACAACTAACAACTTATAACTAACAACACAACACACTGTTACCGATGACTAACCACAACAACTAACAACCTATAACTAACAACACAACACACTGTTACCGATGACTAACCACAACAACTAACAACCTTTAACTAACAACACACTGTTAACGATGACTAACAACAACTAACTAACAACACAACACACTAAGTGGAGAAACACTGCAGTAACTATCAACTAAGAATGAAGAGAAGAAGAAGAAGAAGTAGAAGAAGAAGTTGAACTGAAGAAGAAGAAGGAGAAGGAGAAAAGGAGAAGGAGAAGAAGAAGGAGAAGAAGAAGGAGAACTGAAGAAGAAGAAGGAGAAGGAGAAAAGGAGAAGGAGAAGAAAATGAGAAGGAGAAGAAAAGGAGAAGGAGAAGAAAAGGAGAAGGAGAAGAAAATGAGAAGGAGAAGAAGAAGAAGAAGAAGAAGGAGAAGGAGAAGAAAAGGAGAAGGAGAAGAAAAGGAGAAGGAGAAGAAAATGAGAAGGAGAAGAAGAAGAAGAAGAAGAAGAAGAAGGAGAAGGAGAAGAAAAGGAGAAGGAGAAGAAAAGGAGGAGAAGAAAAGGAGAAGAAGAAGAAGGAGAAGAAAAGGAGAAGAAGAAGAAGGAGAAGGAGAAGAAAAGGAGAAGGAGAAGAAAAGGAGAAGAAGAAGAAGGAGAAGGAGAAGAAAAGGAGAAGGAGAAGAAAAGGAGGAGAAGAAAAGGAGAAGAAGAAGAAGGAGAAGGAGAAGAAAAGGAGAAGGAGAAGAAAGGGAGAAAAATAAGGAGGAGAAGGAGAAGAAGGAGAAGAAAAAGAAGAAGAAGGAGAGGAAGGAGAGGATATCTTTGTGTCAACTGAATGGCCCTGACTCAGACGAGATGAAATTGCTGCCTTGCTGTCCATGACTCCATGACAGGTCTGAATTGTCAAAACAAACTGCCTTTGCTAAAAATATGAGACACCTGTTATTCTAACAAGAACACTGGATACAGTATCTCCATGGGCGACCAGGACATGAAGACATGGATACAGTATCTCCATGGACGACCAGGACATGAAGACATGGATACAGTATCTCCATGGACGACCAGGACATGAAGACATGGATACAGTATCTCCATGGACGACCAGGACATGAAGACATGGATACAGTATCTCCATGGACGACCAGGACATGAAGACATGGATAAAGTATCTCCATGGACGACCAGGACATGAAGACATGGATACAGTATCTCCATGGACGACCAGGACATGAAGACATGGATACAGTATCTCCATGGACGACCAGGACATGAAGACATGGATAAAGTATCTCCATGGACGACCAGGAGAATGAAGACATGGATACAGTATCTCCATGGACGACCAGGAGTATAGACACATGAATACAGTATCTCCATGGACGACCAGGAGAAGGAAGACGTGGATACAGTATCTCCATGGACGACCAGGGCGTGAAGACATGGATACAGTATCTCCATGGACGACCAGGACATGAAGACATGGATACAGTATCTCCATGGACGACCAGGACATGAAGACATGGATACAGTATCTCCATGGACGACCAGGACATGAAGACATGGATACAGTATCTCCATGGACGACCAGGACATGAAGACATGGATACAGTATCTCCATGGACGACCAGGACTATGAAGGTATGGATACTGTCTGGACGACCAGGAGAAGGAAGACATGGATACAGTACCTCCATGGACGACCAGGACTATGAAGGTATGGATACAGTCTGGACGACCAGGACTATGAAGGTATGGATACAGTATCTCCATGGACGACCAGGACTATGAAGGTATGGATACAGTATCTCCATGGACGACCAGGACTATGAAGGTATGGATACAGTCTGGACGACCAGGACTATGAAGGTATGGATACAGTCTCGGCGACCAGGACTATGAAGGTATGGATACAGTCTGGGCGACCAGGACTATGAAGGTATGGATACAGTCTGGACGACCAGGACTATGAAGGTATGGATACAGTCTGGGCGACCAGGACTATGAAGGTATGGATACAGTCTGGGCGACCAGGACTATGAAGGTATGGATACAGTCTGGGCGACCAGGACTATGAAGGTATGGATACAGTCTGGGCGACCAGGACTATGAAGGTATGGATACAGTCTGGGCGACCAGGACTATGAAGGTATGGATACAGTCTGGGCGACCAGGACTATGAAGGTATGGATACAGTCTGGGCGACCAGGACTATGAAGGTATGGATACAGTCTGGACGACCAGGACTATGAAGGTATGGATACAGTCTGGGCGACCAGGACTATGAAGGTATGGATACAGTCTGGGCGACCAGGACTATGAAGGTATGGAAACACATAGACCGGCATGTGAACTTCTGGCTCTCTCAGGCATGTCTTCTGGGTCCAGGTTTGAAATAAAGTCTGATTATATGAATGTGCACCTTTGTGTAAGTGAATGCCAACGAGAGAAAAAGGTGAAGCTGATCCCTCTCAATAATGCCCATACTTGACACACGTCAGAGCAACAAAAAAAACCTTTAAGAAAGAAGTCAACCGTCTCCGTTCAGACTCGGATCGAGAGACGAAACGCCAGACTCACTCAAAGTACTCTGCTGCGGGGGTGGACTTGTGTGTGTCGTTGAGGGAGTTGTTGAAGGCCCAGAGGTCCGAGCAGTTGGGGCTGTTCCAGGTGTTGTTACAGTGGACCCAGGGCAGCTCTCCGGTGAAGGAAGAGAACAGGTAGAACAGGGCCCAGGCTATAATCACGTTGTAGTAGAAGCCCACGTACAGACTGATCAGGATCACTGTGAAACCAACACCTGGGGAGGAAAAGGTGAAAGGTGAAAGGTCACAGTTCAAGATCACAATGGTTTAGAATACAGGCTCAGACTATAGCAGAGGTAGACAGAAAACACAAAATATCACAATAAATAATTGACATCAACTGGAAGTATCACAAAGGCCAAAGGTCACATCTGTTCCTGGATACCTCAAAATAAAACACACCTCCTATGAACCTCGACACTCTACATTCTTACATATTTTACATAAAAAACACTTTTCAGAAGTAAACTAGAACTAGAACACACACGGATAACACAGAATTTTTTTTAAAAGCGCTTTAACATGAAAGACAACAACAAGCCAAACTTTCTAAAGGTTGGCCTCTGCGGTCTTCTCTCTCTTCTCTTTATTTATCCCCAGATCTGCCCTTTCCGTGCGTTTAGCACCATGTCCGCGCTCCACTGTTCACTTTCATCCTAACCTTCAAGACCAACGCGGGTCCATCTCTTTCGTTCTGATGGCGATAACGATGTCCTGGCTCTTTTCCAAACGGCTCTTTTAAATCTACAAGAAGTGATATTTGTCGAGGCGGATTTCATCAGCGTCACGAGTGATCATGGCGTCTTTTGAAAACATTGATCGTTAGGAAAAAACAAACGATCAGATGTAAATTGCAGCGATTCCCTGTAGAGTGACAGCAGCTATTCTCTCTGTCTCAGCTTAGGGGGCTGGGTGAATGTGAGACCGCTGATTAAAACAACAACATCCAATACTCACACTCAGTCAGGGACCTTAAGATAGAGACAGATAGACCGATGGATGGATGGCTGAATGGCTGGGTGGCCGGGTGGGTGGCTGGCTGGGTCGGTGGGTGGCTGGCTGGGTGGCTGGCTGGGTGGGTGGCTGGCTGGGTGGCTGGCTGGGTGGGTGGGTGGGTGGCTGGGTGACTGGCTGGCTGGCTGGCTGGGTGGGTGTCTGGCTGGGTGGGTGGCTGGGTGGCTCGGAGGCTGGCTGGGTGGGTTGGTGGGTGGGTGGCTGGGTGGCTGGGTGGCTGGGTGGGTGGGTGGGTTGGTGGGTGGATGGGTGGATGGCTGGGTGGCTGGCTGGCTGGCTGGCTGGCTGGCTGGCTGGGTGGCTGGGTGGCTGGGTGGGTTGGTGGGTGGATAGACGGAGAGACAGACGGGGGTAGAAGGACAGTCAGACAGACAGGCTGCCTTCAAATTCGGCTTGACGTTATCATCTATGCATAGTCACTTTAATAACTCTACCTACATGTACATATTACCTCAACTAACAGGTGCCACTGCACATTGACTCTGTACCGGTACCCCCTGTATATAGCCTCCACATTGACTCTGTACCGGTACACCCTGAATATAGCCTCCACATTGACTCTGTACTGGTACCCCCTGTATATAGCCTCCACATTGACTCTGTACCGGTACCCCCTGTATATAGCCTCCACATTGACTCTGTACCGGTACCCCCTGTATATAGCCTCCACATTGACTCTGTACCGGTACCCCCTGTATAAAGCCTCCACATTGACTCTGTACAGGTACCCCCTGTATATAGCCTCCACATTGACTCTGTACCGGTACCCCCTGTATATAGCCTCCACATTGACTGTACTGGTACCCCCTGTATATAGTCTCCACATTGACTCTGTACTGGTAGCCTCCACATTGACTCTGTACCGTAATACCATGTGTATAGCCTCCACATTGACTCTGTACCGGTACCCTCTGTATATAGCCTCCACATTGACTCTGTATCAGTACCCCCCTGTATATAGCCTCCACATTGACTCTGTACCGTAATACCATGTGTATAGCCTCCACATTGACTCTGTACCGTAATACCATGTGTATAGCCTCCACATTGACTCTGTACCGGTACCCTCTGTATATAGCCTCCACATTGACTCTGTATCAGTACCCCCCTGTATATAGCCTCCACATTGACTCTGGGGGGTCCAGAGCACCGTCTGCAACACCACTGTTATGATGGGGGGGGGTCCAGAGCACCGTCTGCAACACCACTGTTATGATGGAGGGGGGGGGGGTCCAGAGCAACGTCTGCAGCACCACTGTTATGATGGGGGGGGGGGGGGGGTAAGGGGGGGGGGTCCAGAGCAACATCTGCAGCACCGTGGTTATGGGGGGGGAGGGGGGGGGGGTGAGTTAGAACGTGACAGAGAAGGTCACATTTCTTCTTTTGACACTCGTCATGTTAATTCGATGGTTTCCGCTCACCGGAGTGTTTATCGATGTGTCTGAAAGTACGGGAAGATTGGCCCCAAATGGGTTTATCACCGAAGACAGAGAGACTCTAAAAGCCAATTTTCAGTCTTCCATCTGACTGGCGTTGTTTGGGTATAAACAATGGTACTTATCTTAACACACACAAGCGCACGTACACACACACACACACACACACACACACACACACTCTCTCCTACCCTTGAATATAGGGCAGATCTTCCAGACACCAGCGGCCCCCTCTCTGTTGTACTGTCCCAGAGCCAGTTCCATGTAGAACAGAGGCATGCCTGCTATCACCATGAAGAACAGATAGGGCACCAGGAACGCTCCTAGAGGGGACAGAGAGACATAAGGCTACATTAAGGCTTCATAACACATACATAATGCTATCACCATGAAGAACAGATAGGAACTAGGAACGCTCCTAGAGGGGACAGAGAGACATAAGGCTACATTAAGGCTTCATAACACATACATAGCCTATACATAATAATACATAATGCTATCACCATGAAGAACAGATAGGGCACCAGGAACGCTCCTAGAGGGGACAGAGAGACACAGGACAGAATGACATGACATAGAACATACATAATGCCTTCATAACACATTCATAGCCTATACATAGCGGCATCACCATGAAGAACAGGTTGGGCACCAGAAACGCTCCTAGAGGGGACAGAGAGACACAGGACAGGATGACATGACATAGAACATACATAATGCCTTCATAACACATTCATAGCCTATACATATCGACATCATCATGAAGAACAGGTAGGGCACCAGGAACGCTCCTACAGGGAATAGAGAGACACAGGACAGGATGACATGACATAGTACATACATAATGCCTTCATGACACATTCATAGCCTATACATAGTGACATCACCATGAATAACAGGTAGGGCACCGGGAACGCTCATATAGAGGACAGAGAGAGACACAGGACAGGATGACATGACATAGCACATACATAATGCCTTCATGACACATTCATAGCCTATACATAGCGGCATCACCATGAATAACAGGTAGGGCACCGGGAACGCTCATATAGAGGACAGAGAGAGTACCTACATAATGGCTTTATAACACAGTCATAACCTATACATAAGCAATTCATAAGCACGTCTGCTACCTGCATGAAGAACTGGTAGGGCACCAGGAACGCTCCTATACGGCAACAGAGATATAAGGGCTTCATAACACAGGCATAGCCATACTGAGAGCATTCATAGTAACAGGTAGGGCAGCAGGAAGGCTGATTTTGACGGCAGAGAGACAGGACAGGATGACATGACATAGTCTTGCACAGCCGTCCTTTCCTGATCTAGTTGAGCCTGAGAGTCTGAGGCTAGACATGACAATACATGACAATAATGGTAGAGACATCTCATTTAAAGGGAACCTACAATAAGGGCTTCATTAAACATTCATTACCATGCATAGCACATTCATAACCACGCGTGATGAAATTGAATTGAAATTTAATCGAACCGGAACATTCTGCAAAATAATTCAAATGGGTTGTGGGTGTAACTAATTGTTGTAGATAATCAGCAGTTTGATCAGCCGAGGAGATCTCTTTTATCTTTAAAGGGTAAGGCCTCACACTCGCCCCATCATCCCTCCCGCCTGCTCAAACACACATAGATAAGGATTAATCTCTCTCTCTTCCTTCCTTCCTTCCTTCCTTCCTTCCTTCCTCTCTCTCTCTCTCTCTCTCTCTCTCTCTCTCTCTCTCTCTCTCTCTCTCTCTCTCTCTCTCTCTCTCTCTCTCTCTCTCTCTCTCTCTCTCTCTCTCTCTGTCTCTCTCTCTCTCCTCTCTCTCTCTCTCTCTCAATTCAATTCAAGGGCCTTTATTGGCATGGGAAACATGTTTACTTTGCCATAGTAAGTGAAATGGATAAACAAATGTGAAATAAACAATAAATAGTGAACAGTAAATGTTATACTCACACACTTCCAAAAGAATAAAGACATTTCAAATGTCATATTATATATATATACAGTGTTGTAACGATGTACAAATGGTTAAAGTGCACAAGATAAAATAAATAAGCATAAATATGGGTTGTATTTACAATGGTGTTTGTTCTTCACTGGTTGCCCTTTTCTTGTGGCAACAGGTCACAAATATTGCTGCTGTGATGGCACACTGTGGTATTTCACCCAGTAGATATGGGAGTTTATCAAAATTGGATTTGTTTTCAAATTCTTTGTGGATCTGTGTAATCTGAGGGAAATATGTCTCTCTAATATGGTCATACATTGGGCAGGAGGTTAGGAAGTGCAGCTCAGTTTCCACCTCATTTTGTGGGCAGTGAGCACATAGCCTGTCTTCTCTTGAGAGCCATGTCTGCCTACGGCGGCCTTTCTCAATAGCAAGGCCATGCTCACTGAGTCTGTACATAGTCAAAGCTTTCCTTAAGTTTGGGGTCACAGTGGTCACAGTGGTTTTAAGTCACAGTGGTCAGGTATTCTGCCGCTGTGTACTCTCTGTGTAGGGCCAAATAGCATTCTAGTTTGCTCTGTTTTTTGTTAATTCTTTCCAATGTGTCAAGTAATTATCTTTTTGTTTTCTCATGATTTGGTTGGGTCTATTTGTGTTGCTGTCCTGGGGTTCTGTAGGGTGTGTTTGTGTTTGTGAACAGAGCCCCAGGACCAGCTTGCTTAGGGGACTCTTCTCCAGGCTCATCTCTCTGTAGGTGATGGCTTTGTTATGGAAGGTTTGGGAATCGCTTCCATTTAGGTGGTTGTAGATTTGTAAATTTAGCGGGTATAATTAGCGGACCCCAGACCTCACAACTATAAAGGGCAATGGGTTCTACAACTGATTCAAGTATTTTTAGCCAAATCCTAGTTGGTATGTTGAATTGTATGTTCCTTTTGATGGCATAGAATGCCCTTCTTGCCTTGTCTCTCAGATCGTTCACAGCTTTGTGGAAGTTACCTGTGGCGCTGATGTTTAGGCCGAGGTATGTATAGTTGTTTGTGTGCTCTAGGGCAACAGTGTCGTGATGGAATTTGTATTTGTGGTCCTGGTGACTGGACCTTTTTTGGAACACCATTATTTTTGTCTTACTGAGATTTACCGTCAGGGTCCAGGTCTGACAGAATCTATGCAGAAGATATCTCTCTCCATCTCTCTTTCTCCCTCCCTCCCTCCTTCTCACCTCCTCCGTTCTTATAGCAGAGATAGGGGAACCTCCACACACTCCCTCCCTCCTTCTCACCCCCTCCGTTCTTATAGCAGAGATAGGGGAACCTCCACACACTCCCTCCCTCCCTCCCTCCTTCTCACCCCCTCCGTTCTTATAGCAGAGATAGGGGAACCTCCACTCCCTCCCTCCTTCTCACCTCCTCCGTTCTTATAGCAGAGATAGGGGAACCTCCACTCCCTCCCTCCTTCTCACCTCCTCCGTTCTTATAGCAGAGATAGGGGAACCTCCACACACTCCCTCCCTCCCTCCCTCCCTCCCTCCCTCCCTCCCTCCCTCCCTCCCTCCCTCCCTCCTTCTCACCTCCTCCGTTCTTATAGCAGAGATAGGGGAACCTCCACACGTTGGCCAGGTCCACAGCGAACCCTATCACAGACAGGAGAAAGTCGATCTTCTTCCCCCAGGTCTCCCTCTCTTCTCCGGGGACAGGGGTGTGTCCGTGACTGGGGCCCAGAGCAAGGCCGTGGCCGTGGGGGTGCCCAGCGGGGCTGACCAACGTGGAGGTGGTGAACTGGACCCCGTTGTGCTCCTTCACCAGAATCAGCTCCACCTAATATATCAGAACATATGTCATGTCACTGTCATCTATAACCACTCCACCTAATATATCACAATATATGTCATGTCACTGTCATCTACAGCCACTCCACCTAATATATCAGAATCTATGTCATGTAGCTATGTCACTGTCATCTATAACCACTCCACCTAATATATCAGAATCTATGTAATGTCACTGTAATCTACAACCACTCCACCTAATATATCAGAATCTGTCATGTAGCTATGTCACGGTCATCTATAACCACTCCACCTAATATATCAGAATCTATGTCATGTAGCTATGTCACTGTCATCTATAACCACTCCACCTAATATATCAGAATATACAGTATGTCATGTAGCTATGTCACTGTCATCTACAACCACTCCACTTAATATATCAGAATCTGTCATGTAGCTATGTCACTGTAATCTACAACCACTCCACCTAATATATCAGACTCTATGTCATGTAGCTATGTCACTGTCATCTACAACCACTCCACCTAATATATCAGACTCTATGTCATGTAGCTATGTCACTGTCATCTACAACCACTCCACCTAATATATCAGACTCTATGTCATGTAGCTATGTCACTGTCATCTACAACCACTCCACCTAATATATCAGAATCTATGTCATGTAGCTATGTCACTGTCATCTATAACCACTCCACCTAATATATCAGAATCTATGTCATGTAGCTATGTCACTGTTACCTACAACTAATTGATAATTGAAGTCATTTAGACACGTGCTTCCCAACCCTGGTCCCGGGGACCCAAATAGGTTCCCTATAAGTAACACACCAGATTCAACTAAAGGCCCGATGACGAAGAGGTGATGAAGAGGTCATCAGTTGAATCTAGTGGGTCGGTCCGAGGGCAAAACCTAAACTGGGCACCTCCCTTTGGGACCCGAGGACCAGGAAACACTGATTATTGATACAAAACGACTGGTCTTATGAGCCCCTATGACCACTATATACTGTAGGGAATAGGGCTCCATGTGGACCCTCCTATGGCCACTATATGCTGTAGGGAATAGGGCTCCATGTGGACCCTCCTAGGGCCACTATATACTGTAGGGAATAGGGCTCCATGTGGACCCTCCTAGGGCCACTATATACTGTAGGGAATAGGGCCCTATGACCACTATATACTGTAGGGAATAGGGCCCTATGACCACTATATACTGTAGGGAATAGGGCCCTATGACCACTATATACTGTAGGGAATAGGGCCCTATGACCACTATATACTGTAGGGAATAGGGCTCCATGTGGAACCTCCTATGGCCACTATATACTGTAGGGAACAGGGCTCCATGTGGACCCTCCTATGACCACTATATACTGTAGGGAATAGGGCTCCATGACCACTATAT